>NW_013667076.1:260442-268903 GCF_000517525.1 Limulus polyphemus
TGGAATCATTTCTTTTAACAAGAAAGGGACTCTTTGGAATCATTTCTTTTAACAAGAAAGGGACTCTTTGGAATCATTTCTTTTAACAAGAAAGGGACTCTTTGGAACCATTTCTTTTAACAAGAAAGGGACTCTTTTGGAATCATTTCTTTTAACCAAAAAAGAAAATACACTTTTGGGAGTTATTTCTTTAATCAAAAAGTGACTTTTAGGAACATTTTTTTTGTAAATTAGGAACTTTAGGGTTCAACTATAATCCCTGCTGTTTAAGGCATTACACCTATGAAATGTGGAATTTTCCAAAGTTAGCCTTACTCAATGCCAAGCAGCAAATCCAAGAATATACTTCACTAAAATGTGTTCTTACACAGCCACTTTGCTGATGAGCTATATATTCTACAAACACCTACATAAACATGCATTATTCATGGTGAGTAATGGTTGATTCCAACCATCATGAGAAGGTTTAATACAGAACAGAGCTCAAATAATATTTATCATTATTTGCCACCTTTAATTAACACCATGAAATACTTGCTATTCAAGAAACCTTCCTTTTAAACACATTCAACAATTAATAACACAAGTTATAAAATCAAATAATAATCAGAATTCATTATGAAAGCATACCAAATGCCATTACTGCTGCATCCCTATACCGCCAAGAAGGATTGACTATGTTTTCTTTGACAAACGGCAGAACATGAGGCACAACGTCATCTTCGCAGCAGGTGGCCATTAACATTAAGCACACTCCTGCAGCTTTACAAGGATTCCAATCATCTTCATCATCGTGTTCCTCCTGAGAGTTTAAAACATAAAAATAAACAACATATACATCTGAAAGTCCAGAAGGGAATATTAAAGGTAGAGATATGTGAAACTAAAAAACTTCTTGGATTTTCTGTCTGTTTTAGAGCAAAGTCAAAATAGGCTATCTGCTGTGTCCACTGCAAGCCCCAGATTCTAGCATTGTCAGTCTGTAAACTTACTGCTGTCCCAGCAGGGGATGAATGTTTCTTAAAGAAACTGTAAAAACCATAAAAATATGTTTTATTTTTTTTGATCATCATGCATAAAGTTTAAAACTGGGGTCCCAAACGTTTATGCACTGTGAACCATGATGTTGACTCGCTGGACTATGTAACCACACTGCAATCTGTTGTGACAAATTTGTAAAGGCATCTATACATGTGACAAAAACAACTCAATAGTGTAAAATCATCCCTGTTGATTTGGCAAGATTTATGATTTAAGTATCCAGTAATAATTTACCATTTCTTTTAAATCTCTTACTACAGTTAGCTACTTGAAACGGCTTTGCAGGCAACATGTTAGCTGCAAGATATACACTAAAGACCCTTGGTGTAAAGCAACATAATAATCTAATTACACTACACATTTTCAAGATGGGTAGTAGTATCCGTGAAGAGGAACTTACGATTACGAAAATTTACTAACCTTCTACTACGTCTAGACCTATCTCATCCAATCAGTTTAAATGCATTTATTACAGCATTTTTATTGTTAGTATTTTTGCACAAAAGCTACACGACACTATCTACCCCTAACTTAGAAAGAGTATATTGTTAGCCAACAGCACCCACTGCCAACACATGGGCTATTCTTGCCTAATCAAATAGTGGGATTTGAGTATCACTTTTAGAATACCCATGGCCCCAAAGTTCAGAATGTGCTTTTACAGCAATGACATAAAAATTATGAGCTTTTGGATTTGTAGTCTGAGCACACTAATCATTAGGCCATGCCTGACCAACACACAGCATTTTTAAATGTTGTATAATAAAGTAACTACTGAAGAATTTGTTAGTTTCACAAATTAAAAAAGGGTTTTTAACTCTCATAAAACTAAATGAGACAGTAGTAATAACCAATAATAATTATCAAACCATGTATACATCTTTCTGAGGAAGCATGCCAAAGAAAAACAGGATTTCATATAACTCAAGCAGAGGGAAGTTCAAATTTAGGTTGTTGCAAGAATTTAAACAATATTTTTCAAATATAACACACCATAGAAAGTAGTGTAAACGAGTTTTGTAAACAAGGCTGTAAAATAGCTGAAGTTTAGGCTTTCTTTAATCATAACTTTTCTTTAAAGACAAAATAAACTTTTTTTCAATGCTCAGTCACATATTTCAAGGTTTAACACATCCCTACTGTTTAGTAAGAATCTGCATAATCCTGTGTAACCAACAAAACTGTTTACCTGTTTAGTAAGTCTGCATGATCCTGTGTAACCAACAAAACAGTCTACCTGTTTAGTAAGTCTGCATGATCCTGTGTAACAAACAAAACTGTCTACCTGTTTAGTAAGAATCTGCATGATCTTGTGTAACCAACAAAACAGTTTACCTGTTTAGTAAGTCTGAATGATCCTGTATAACCAACAAAACTGTCTACCTGTTTAGTAAGAATCTGCATAATCCGGTGTAACAAACAAAACTATCTACCTGTTTAGTAAGTCTGCATGATGATCCTGTGTAACCAACAAAACAGTTTACCTGTTTAGTAAGTCTGCATGATCCTGTGTAACAAACAAAACAGTTTACCTGTTTAGTAAGTCTGCATGATCCTGTGTAACAAACAAAACAATTTACCTGTTTAGTAAGAGTCTGCATGAGGATAGGAACCAAATACTGTAGTGCACCTTTAGCATAAAAGCGGGATGTACGTTCAGGTGGTCGGCCTTGTTCTTCCGCCTGCAAGAAAGAAAATAATAAGTCATTGGTAACAGATCTTATATTAACAGATTTCTTGTTTAAATGTAAGAAGGTAAAAAAAAAAAGCATTAAATGCATTTAACTGTTAGTTTGTTAGGTATAATTAAGTTTAGATTCATAATAAGAAATAAAGTAGTTCTGTGGTTATTTTTTGGTTAATTATTGAATATGTAGTTTCCATTCTAACACACACATGTGCAAGGTTGTAAAAAAATGGAAATAAAGAATGGTTGAAAATTTATCTTACCTATTTTAAAATTTAATAATTAAATAACTAAGGAAATACAACCATGCAGCTTTCAACATCTTGTAGCCCAATTCAAACAGTTTTCATTGTCATGTTTTTTTTTCCACTCCAGTGAGTAGTGTTAACCCTTAAAATGGTAACCATGCAAGAAAGGCTCAATGCATTATTTGATTTGCAGCATAATTACAGATGCCAGTACAGGAAAAGGGGTATGTTAAGGATATCGTGTATTACACATCTCTAGCAAACATCACAGAGCTAGAGAGACCAGGATAATGGATGCCATCATCACTGTAACTGTTGCAGCATGCATGGACTGAAATCAAATATCACTTAGATGTGCTGAAAGCCACAAATGGTGCACATGTACAAGTCTACTGACATGTCAATAAAAACTATTTCAGTTGGGCTACGAGATGTTGAAAACTGCATGGTTGTATTTCTTAAGTTATTTAATTATTCAATCTGAAAATAGAAAAGATAATTTTGGACAATCCTGTACTGTTTACATTGTAACACACACTGTATGGTGTGATTGTTAGAAATAGAATACTGTTTCTTTTTTAACATACATTTTAACACAGAGAGTAAACTGTGATAAATTTTTCAAAATATACTATTTACATTGAAACTGTCACTGTTAGATGTGCATTGTCAGACCAGTTTAATATTTCTGACAGTTTTTTTACAAATTTTTCATGAATTTATTTTTTCTTTATCATGAGGTATAAGAATTTTATTGTATTCTGATCCCACACTTGTTGCAAAGAGAATAAGCTAATAGAAAAAAAAAGAAAGATAATTTAATCAACGATAAACTTTTTTTCCATGAACTACTTCTTAATGATAAAAACTTAAGTACATATTACAAGAAAAACAAAACAGAATTTAGTAAGCAATAAACTCGTATTTTTGCCTAATATTTATTTTCCCATAAATTAATGTCCTTGTGAGCACCACAAAATTATACTACTAACTTCTGAAGCTTCAATAGCCAGGTCTACTTCTTCGTCACATACGTTTGACCAGAACTCAATTCCCTGAAGTGCAACTTCATCAACATCAGTTTTCATCGCTTCAATAGTGATCTACGACGGAGAAAATGGTTAAAACTTCAAAAACCCAATAAAAAAAACTTTTTCTTTCCTCTTGACTTTTCTTCAAGAAAATGTTTTACATGTTACCACTATAGTTTATATTTGTTAGTCTTACCAATTCCTGACAAAACTATTCAGAGTTTGATGTTAGAATTCAACATAATTTCCTTTCCCTTGTATATTTATTTTCTTGTTCTCGCTTTCTGCTAAGCCAAATGATGTAAATAAGAAATAATTACTTAATTAGACTAATGTGGATCTATTGAAATACATTTATTAAAAACATCTTTAACTGAAAAAGTAATACTTACTGCAAACAATGCAGGACCCATGTAGTGTTCCATGTACTGGTAATAAAGTGACATGATCTTCACTAAACACTGAAGTGAGGCTACACGCACCTGAAATTATTAAGGTTTTCTATACTGATAAATACTTTCTAGTTAGTAAGTCAAATGTTTAAGAGTAATAAAACTTAAAATTCAATGTTTCTAAAATATCTAAAAAAATGTATCGAGAGCATTGCAAATATCAAAAACAAATTCTTTGTGAAATTAAAATACTTAAAAAAAAAGAAACAACAGCAACAATAAGAGAGAGAACTCCTTAAGGTTTTTGGGGGGGGGGGAAGGGTATTTACACCAGATATTATAAATTATTTATTTTTATATTAATTAATAACATTCAAACTATCAAAACTGGGTGAACACGGTTTTAAATGCACTCATCAGCTGAAACTATATGACCAGAAATACGAAAGATACAGTCCCCAGCTCCAACTGAAATTCTAAACTGGTTTATAGATCTCTTCACATTTCAAAGGAATGGAAAATCTTTAATAAAAATTAAACCCAAGTATTGAACAATGAAGCTTTATCATTAAACATGCCTGTAGGAAGATTTTACACTGTAACACATGTATTTTGTTTTAAGTTGTTCACTCAATAAAAATAATATAAGCAACAATGACAGAACGTTTTGTGATATAGCTTAAGATGTAACAGCCCCAGTTCGGTAACTCTACCACCATATTTTCAGGTATAAAATGTCCAGTTTTTTAGATCACTAAAAAGTAGAAACTACTAAACTTGTTAAAAATAACATAATACTCTGAACAATAGACCATTTGGTTCTTCAGGGTTGTCCTTGCACATTCACCCCTGAGAAAATGTAAAAAAATTGATTTCCCTATTAAACTTTTAATGTCCCAGCCTCCACTACTGCCGACAGCAAATCATTTCATGTGAGGCTAATAATCTGTTAGGGAAAACTATTTTAACTGGAGGGTAACCTGTCTTTTCCAAATGTTAAACTTGTGTTCTCTCATCATATTTTCTTCAGAATACAGCACAATGAAATCTGAGGCCTATATATCCTATTGATACCCTGGATAACGTACTCAACTCAGTTAAGATCACTCTTAACCTTTTTTTCTGAAGAGAAAATAAATTAAGATACTTTAGTTTATTGATAACCCTTCTATTCCCAGTACCATACTTTTAGCTCTCCTCAAAAACTTTTCCTATATTTAAAGCCAATATCCATATTTAAAGAAGGAAATCAAAACTGTACTCAATATTCAAAGTGAGGCCTAACAAAACAACAGCGCCTATTAACATCCTTGTGGTGTAACTTGGAAATTCATGCTTACCAAGTCTGTCGAATGAGGTCTTGTCACTCACCTGAGTGTTTGAAGAACCAAGTCTGTTGAATGAGGTCCTGTCACTCACCTGAGTGTTTGAAGACTGGGTTGCTTCACAAACAACTTGCATTATAAAATGACGTTCAGAGTCTTTGGCAAAGTTTGCCTTAGTAAATTCCAGTGAATTCAGAAGGGCGTTTGTAGCAGCCAACTTTACGTGGTCACTGGGCTCATCTTTTCGCATTCCATGAACTATGGCAGTCAAAATATCATTGGATTGAGTAACAAGGACATCTGGATCCTATAAAGAAAAAAAAAAAAAAATACACAAAACTTAATGGAAAAAAACACAATAAACCACTCCAAATTATAATAAATCTCATGTGCAAAATAAACTAATAACCACTTTAAGAGTAAGTTCGGGGAAAATTAGCAATACAACAATATGTATTTTTTTTTTATTCATCAAAAATAATAATTAATATAATTAAGCAGTACAGTTGAAGCATTGTTTATTAATAAACATTTTTTAAATATTATCGTAATATTTAATAAAATGAGGCAATAATATTTTTTTTATTATTTACTTTACTCTATAAACTACACAAAAAAATCAACGTATTTTTAAGAATTTGCAAATAATTTTTAAAATAATTTGATGCTAATTCTTTGCAGTTTATATTACCACAACTTAGACTGATGTTAAGCTGCATAGATACTATGTACGAAATTATAAAACTTGTCGTAATGGTTCTTTATCAGCAGTGCTACTAGTGAAACTCACCGAGTGTAACAAATTTTTCCATTTTTATTACACCACATTGTAATAAAGACAATATATTATCATGCAGTTTACTTACTATATCTTGACATATATATCCAATAGCTTCAAGGGTAGCTTCTTTCATCATTTCCGAGCTACTTGGGTCCGTTATATGTTGCGTCAAAAGATGAATGAGTTCAGGCCAGCATCCATGTGGTAACTCTGCTACTGCAATATAAGCAACACACTGCGCAGCTGAGCTTGGTCTCAAAGTCTCTGTCCCGAGGGATGTCAAGACCTAAAAAAAAAAAAACGTCACAAATTGAAATCAATTCTGTACACAGAACTATTAAACATGACAATGTGAAATGACAGTTAATATTTATGAAATTAAAGCACTATTTCCAGACACAAACAACTGGCACATTTTTGTACTTCAGTAACTAAATGCTACTATGTAAAACGAGTTGTAGTATTTTACAGTTTTATGTTTGATCCTTCAAAAGCTATTCATATAGAGGAATTTAAGGCTCTTGTATAAAGTATAAATCATTGAGGTAATATATAGTCAGTATAATTAGTTTTCTTTCATATATAATTCTGAGGGCAGTAGGACAAGAGATTAAACCTAATATTGAGCTTTACAAAGGTGCAACTTTATAAGAGTTTAAAAAAAAAGGTAAATGAATATTTGGAGATCAGAACAGAATATAGTTTGATAAGTTAAAAGCCCACCCCTCCCCCTGATGTTCCTTAACGTACTCATTTTAAAATTGAAACAACAGAACCTAATCAAGAAACTAAATATTTTACAGAGGGACTAGGGTATAGAAGGTATTTTATGGTTTAAGATAGTTGTCTTAGGCCTTCTGGCAGGCATTTTGTTATATTAATATTCATCTATTTATCTTTGTTAGGTACAAGATTAAAATTATCTCAAAATGCTTTAGATTAAAACATGTTAAAGGAAAGCTACATATAAAATAATTGGTTTATAGAAATGTTTTATAAAAGACTTTAAAAGGGAAGATATATGCTACTAATAAACAACATAACCAAAGTACAAGTACATTTCAATATATTTCAAAATGTTAACAAGTTAAATTTCCTGGTGCTTTGATTAATTGGCTGCTATGTTTGTAGAGATCACTGGATTTGGTTTCCATGGTTTCAGCTGCTGTCTTCCTTCCTCCAGTACACAAGTCATTGACTATGTAAACTGCCTTGAGGAATCAAAATTAAACTGATGTTGTGACGAATCATCTAGATAACACTTGACAAATACATAAACCTCTCTCTTAAATCCATTCCTGCAACGTTTCCTGCTACACAAAAAGCTATTTTTTTCTTACATGAATTTAGACACTCCCAAAATCCCTCTCACCCAATTACTGGACTGAAAAAAAAAAGACTGGATCAGGCCTAAAACCAACAGAAGAAAAACAGACTGGATTAGACCTAGCATCAACAAAAACAAAATGGTCTGGATTATGCCTAGAAGAAAAAGTAGTGCATTGAGTCTAAAGTTTGTTATTTTCTATGAGAGAAAAACATGGTCTTAATAACAATCAGTAAAATTCAGTTTAGTTGTAAAAATTTAATTTATGTTTGGTGCTTTTAATCTACACAGGTATTAAACAAAAATTTCATCTACACACACATTACTCACCACTTATTTTAAACCCACCACTATTTGGTTATTTGATGAAATTTGTGCACAGTTACTCAGTGGTTATCTGCACTGGCTGTCCCTAATTTTGAAGTGATAGACTATAGGGAAGACAGCTACTCAACATCACCCACCACTAACTCTTTCCCAACAAAGAGTGGGATTGACTGTAATATTATAAAAGTTCCATAACTGAAAGCATGAGCACATTCGGTGAGAGGTTTCGATGTCGTGACTCGATATATTGCAAATGTCTTAACCACCAAGTCAACAGACAATATTACTTGTAACAAAAAAAT
>NW_013667076.1:269158-282880 GCF_000517525.1 Limulus polyphemus
GAGCTCTTTTATGTTTAGAACAATATATACTAATTTTTAATTTACCAAATTGAATTTTTGTTCAATAAAAATCTCTCAAATGCAACTATAGCTTTTTCCCCCCAAAACTTTTGTCTTGAAAATAAGGGTGTGTCTTATATTTCGAAAAATATGGTAAGCCTAAATTTTTTTCTGTGTAAAGAGGGTTTAAATGAAATAGAAAACTAGAAAGAAAACAAAACCTATGTGATCAATCTTACATTCTTTTTAATATAACCCTTGATATCTTCCGGAAACTGTAGCCATCTTTGCTGGTACTGGACTCTGATATCCGAATCTTTTGAAGTAAGTGCATTCTTGAGCTGTAGACCAGCAGCCATCCGTGCCACTGGACTGTTTCCTGCATGTTGAAGTACATCTGATAGTGACTTTAAAAACTCAGGCTAAAATAAAATGAAAATATATTTATTATACAATGTATTTAAACATAATACTGTCCATTTTTTAAAATATATTTCTACAAAATCTAATTAGAATATTTATTTGTATTTTGATATTTATGTAAGTGTATAGATTGATTGGGTGTCTCCAAAAAGTTATATACAAGGAGATAAAGGGAAAGAGCATATATATATATATCTAAGTCCCTGGTGGTCCACACACACACACCTTTATTTGAGTTATCAACTTTTTCTTTACTCCATGTAAACATAAATCATAATAGTTGGTTAAGTATTTTATATGTATAAGATAATTAATGCTAGTACTTTAATGGTATTTCAAAGTTTGAATTGCTATTTAGTTTATTTGTTCAATTGTTCTCTCCTTCATTTGACTTTTTTTGCCCGTTATCCTATACAACTGATGCAAAACTCTCATTAAGAAATTTATTCAATACTATTTTTTCTATAGATATTTTCAAACAGAAAAAAAGACAAACATTAATGAAACATAACATATACCACATACATTAAAATATTCAACTCACTAAAATAAAAAATTAAGTACTAATGGCATTTAATATGAACTGAAAAGATGTCAAAACTTAAAGATCTATGGTTCCCATATTTATAAACTTACCAAATTTGTTTGTGCAGCTTGTTCGAGATACTGCTGTGCTGCTTCTAACTCGTTTTTGTCTGTAAAATAATATCCAAAACTTGAATCATGATAATTAACTATGTATCTTCAACTAGGTAGAAGCAGATTCAAAAACAGTTGTATATTTATTAAAAAAAAAAAATTAACTAGCCTAATACGGTACTGAAAGTGTAAACACTTTGCTAGTGGTGAGAACTAGCTATTATATCATGTTTGATGAGCAGCTAGGCATAACTAACTAATGATTAGTTAATGGTAACTATTAACTACACAGTCTTGTGCACTTAATGATTCTGACAAATATTTTATTTCTTCGGCTTTTTCCTTTCCTTTCTTTTTTGCTGCTGTGGGATCCAGCTTTTGCCATTCTAATAATGTGAGTTAAATTCCTTTAGTCTCAATTCTTCATTGACGTGCCCACTCATGCCTATAATTAAAATGAACAGAAAACAAACTTTCACAGAGATTGGGGGTGTAGATTTATTTCTGCTGCTGAAAACATCTGGATCGAATAGGATACATTATAACTTAATAATTCAGTGTTAAAATATTAACTAAATGCTTGGTTGAGGCCAGAAACTGGCAAATTTTTGGTATGCTCAATGACCGTACACACCACGTTTCCTAGTATAAAGCTTGACATTATGGTGTATGTATGTATAAAAACCACCTTGAAGCATTCCACCATCACTTTCAAGTTTGTCATTAGATAACAGTAAAAAATGTTTAAACAGTACAGGTTAAAACCATCAGTAATTGTGGAACATATACTTTCACACCTATAGAGTAGCCTAAATCAGGTTACATTTCAAACTTATCTTATGTTTCTTCACATAAACAACAACTTACACAATGGGATAAATGGCCAGGTCAGAGGCCCTTTTAGCTCAAGCATCAGCCATTACTAATTTCCATCTTCAGACCAGATGAAAGGCAACCAGTCAGCACAACCCATCACCTGAAGTCACTACTCTTTACTGAATAGCAGGATTTTTTCATATAAATGTAAAAACGTGCTTGGTAGGCCACGTCTCAAACTCACTCTTAAATCTTTAGTTCCATATAGGCCACACTTGAACCTACCTTATCTACAGTCTGAAGTTTAATGCCAATGTTCCAAGCCCTTGGTGAAACCTCTCAGCCTTAATTGTGTGTGTCTGTCTGTTTCTATGCACATACCTATAAAACTAATAGACCGATATACACAAATATTTTACATAACATAGGAAGTCAGTATGGGACAGTCCTTCTCAAATTTGGTCTAGATCGAAAACTGGATCCGGATCACTTTGAAGCATTTGTTATAAGGGGGAGATAGAGCATTTTGGGTTAATAACTATGAAGTGTGATCGAATTTATACACAATTTTATTGGCACATTAAGGTTGAGACTCATCACACAATAAATAATTATCTGGATCATTGATCATTCTGGATATGAGAAGGATTTTCTAAGTTTTTGAAAGTGAAATTTAATGTTATCCAATATAAATGCATGCAATCTCAAAAAAGGAGTGGCAGGACGAACCTATGCAATCTCTCCAGTTGCTCGTTAAAATTGAGATTTTTATTCTGGATAAAAGATTTTTTGTAGTAAATGTAACTACAGATACATTTGAAAAGACTAATAGTACCACTATGTGTTCAATATACAAGTAATAGCATCAACAACAAAATTTTTGATTTGTAAACCTCAACAGTTATAAAAGATTGAGGTGTTGGCAGAAGATTTCATGGCCAGACGAATCAATAAATGTTATCCAGCATAACAACATTAATATTCAGACTATGTAATAAAAACCTGAAATCTGAGCTAACCCGATGAGCATCGTCTAAATTAGTGTTAAAAAAAAAACAAGTTAATGGATGTAATTTACAGACGTAAAAAAACTAGGTAACAAAATAAAAGTCATTACATCCACTGAAGTAACTAGCTCACTCCAAAGAAAAGTAACTTTTTTTTCTTTCTTAGCTTAAAGTTTTCAAACCAGAAATAATTTGGGTAGCCTTTCTCAAGATATTTTTTATAATAAAACTAAAGACAATACTTTAGTGTTTTTTACAAAGTGATGAACCTCCATTCTGCTATTTTTATCATTTCCCAAACATCAAAACCTTTCTTACTCTCCACAACACTAGTATTTCTCCTACACATCTTTCCATGTATCCATACCCCAAATACAACACTTCGTGCCTATCAATGTAGAAACTTATTTTCTACTAAAGATTAACCCACTCAATAATGCTTTTACATCCTTCTGCAGTAAATAAACATTTTCTATAAAATTAATCTCATTCAGTAGTTTAATTTCATCAGCAAGTTTGTAAATTTTACTGTTTATACAATGGTCCATATCAATGACAAAATAAACCATAAAGTTCCGCAGAAAATAACAAATATCTCAACAGAAAATAACTTGTTTGATTTCATAAGTCGGACAAGTATTTGACAAATGACGTTTAATTATAGTAATGTAAGGTAATATATTTGGATTATCACAAATTTGAATAACACATTGACACAGTGGTAGATAAGTCACTGAAGCAGCATCCTTGCTCTTAGTAGTAAAGCTTACATAATTTTAAGGTGTATTTATAGGTATTCAAGTACAAGTTAAAAGAATGAATTATTTCTCTATTCAAGTCACTATTTAGGCTTCACTTGTAATACTGTGTATAGTTTTGGGGTGTCCTTATTT
The DNA here is from genome assembly GCF_000517525.1 of Limulus polyphemus. NCBI lineage: Eukaryota > Metazoa > Arthropoda > Merostomata > Xiphosura > Limulidae > Limulus > Limulus polyphemus. The sequence goes on from NW_013667076.1 coordinate 272,937, forward strand.
AAAAATGGATATTAACTTATTGGAAAGGGTTCAGAGGAGGGTTACTAGTATGATTACAGAGATAGAAGGATGATCTCGTAGGGACAGATTAAGATATATTAAATTATTTTTTCTTGAAAAAAAGAATGGTTAGAGGTGATCAAACTGAAGTTTATAATATTATCGAAGGAACTGAGAAGATAAAGACCTCTAATTTATTTGTGTTTTACTTTGAAAATAACAGGACAAGTGGACACATGTATAAGATTTAGAAAAGTACAGGCTAGACTTCAGTTAAGTTTTATTTTTACAACAGATTGACTGGCTTATGGAATGAGTTTCCAACAGCAATAGTTGAGACAACCAAATTTACAAAAAATTAAGAAAGGAATTGATGATTTTTTTCAAAAATAAACAGTTTAAATTTTTACTTTTCTCTAGGGTGTGTGTGTGTAAAGACAGCCTTGAAGGACCAAATGATCCCTTGTACTTCTGTTAAACTCAAGTCATATCCTCCCCAGCAGAATGATGCATATTTATCACAACCATTTTCTACCTTCAAGCCAGTTTTAATACACCTTTTGAGTATTTCCTATATTCTATAAGAATCCATAATATTATTAACCCAAGAGTTTTTAGTCTTGGCAATAAAAAACCCCATAAAAAACTATGCTGAAAAAAAAAGGGCTGTGTTTTTAATTTTTTTTTTTTAATCATTTTAATTTAGTTTTGAGGATGGAACAGCCGAGATGGACCAATACGTCCCATGTTGTCCCAAAATATTATGTTATGTTATACCTTTGGCATTTAACCAAGTATCACTTCTGAATATAAGAAGCTACTTGAAAGTCAACATTGGATAAATTTATTGACTCGAACAACAAGGCCTAAAAATAAATTGTTTGTTTTCCCTCCTGCAAATGACCGACAAATGTTAGCCCAGGGATGATGAGTCCAAAAATAGCCAAATACAGGTGACATCAAATATAATCAATGCTAATTCTTGTTTTGGAAGACAAAAGATGACAACTGTGAATCTTTCCGTGTGCTCTGTGTCTTTCTGGATAGCCATCTTTGAGTTTGCTGACAATCATCCTGTCTTGTATCAGGCTCAGGAAATGTCACCTGATGACAATTTGGCTGAACACGTTTTAATTGTAACTGTCAAGTTCCAGTGCAGTTGACAATGGGTCTAAATTCACGCTGAAATAACCTGTCAACTCACCTGACAATTTCCTCATAGATGTGAAAACAGCTTTATTGCTGCGATCTAAATTAGTTATTTCCTCTAATTCAGTGTTATGTAACACATCTTCCCATATGTGTTGAAGTGTATATTTCATGCTAAACCTTTGCAACTTGTTTTTCACAATAGTTCTTGCATGTTTGTCATTGTTTTTCCAAGACCAAAACACAGAATATGTTCAGCCATTGCCTTAGCATGTTTAGGAAAAACCTCAAGTAACCAAGTTAAACTCGTGTAATTTCAAGTGATTCCCGTAGTTTAACAGGACCAGAGGGAACCAAACAGTAAGATTTGGGGAAGAGGAGAGAATTTTACTTGAACAGAAATAAGTGTAAATAATAGCCATAATACTTGTTTGAGTAAAGAGAGCTCCTTGAAGACCTCTCAATATTCTTTATACGAATAGTAGCCTTACTAACCCATTTCAAGATTACAAGTTACCCTAGTCTCTGATTTTAGGCTTGTGAGGTATCCCATTTGCCTTTCTTAGATCAGAATGCTACATATATATATTTTTGGAATAGATCGCTGGTCAATGTAGTTTTTTTTTTTACATATTTAATCTGGTTCTATAAAATAATATTCAATATTCTTCACAAAACTGAAACATTAGCATCTTTATATTGAAGAAAAAAAAAGTAACTTAAAAAGAGAACAAATTGTTACTCAAAATATTTTCACAAGTTAGAGACCAAATTCAAAAGACATTATGAAAGACTAAAAACCAAGGGTCAGAAAAAATTCTGTCAAAATAATTGATAATTAAAAAAACAGATTCCACTGAAGTTAACTAATTGTTAATTAATATTAATTATCTTTTGTCAAACAAAGCATGCAATTAGAGAAAGGAACAGTTTTTTTCTTTCCAAATTTTATGACTGATGATACTGTTTTCAAACATGTTAAAACAGAAACAGATGTATTATGATATCTACATAAACTTGATGATGAAACCAAACAGAAAATTATCATATGAAGCAAGCATTTGACAAAAGAATTTGAAGTCAATGTAGAATATTCCAGATAAGAAGTAAACTTCAAGAACATTATTATACTCCTACCCAATTGTATTTGTGGGGTGGGTTGAGTGTAGAGCATATTTCAAAACTGTATTTCCCACAAATTACAAAATTCATGAATGATTTAATCTTAGGCTTGAACGTGTTGACAAAAACTAAATTTGTTCATGTTTTTATATTTCACATTTTCCAGGGAGTGGGTAAATTTTTATGCCCACTTTTTTTGTAGTCTTATAAATATTTTTATGTATTTAATACTTGAGATATTTGCTAGTTTGGATATCTGAAAGATTTATTCGATCTGTTTGATGGGGGATTTCATGCTTCATATGATGGTTTTAATGACAGGAAGTAAAAACATGCACCTATGCTTACGGCAGCTGGCTCCAAATCACACAGCTATGTTTTATTCAAGTATATTTTATACATGAACCATTTTGGGTACTATAAAGAGAATTTTTTTTTTGACAATTTCTTTCAAATGTGAATAAAATACCATATTATAGTGATGTTTAGTTAAGCATTTTTTTGACTGTTCAGTCCTTTGCATGTGCCATTGATGGGGCATATGAAACTACCAATGCTAGTCAAATCTTATAACAGCTTAACATTCTTTTTTCTTTCTTTCCAGTCTGCTTAGTTTCGGATACACCTCCACTTGGGTAAAACGCGAGTTTGGAAAACTTAGTAATATTTCTCAATCTTTATGCCTTGTATTTGTATCATAAATTGTTGCTCAACAGAAGCATAAAAAATTGTCATTAAAAAAAATTTACCAACCTACTGACTCAATCCCTAAACTGGTGGGCCAAATAAGGAGAAACAAGCATTTTGTTAACCTTGACCCAATCCTTGACATACTTTTTAAATGTCAACACAACAAAGAATAACTAGTAATAATTATATTAGATGAAATATGTTGAATGTTATTATCCATTTTTATTATAACTATTCCATTTAAAAATTTAACTTGGGTGTTAATAAACGTCTAATTTCTGAAGTTTGTCATTGTAAAATTGATAAAAAAAAACCTACTCCACTATAAACTATATATATTAATATTATACAACTGTTTACAACATACAAAATTCGATAAGTTAATTTCAACTATTTACAGATGAATGCTCTCGTATGGTATTGAACATAGTATTTAATACTCATATCCCCCCCCCCCCAAAAAAAAAGATTGAGATAGAGAGAAAGCTTTTACCACCTTAGTCTTAGGTCTAAGTTAACGCTGCTAAGAGTAAGGCAGTGACAGTGGTCAACTCACTAAAGTTAAGCCTAACTAGTCAGTTAGTAACTCTACGGAGTTCGCCTATAATAATATCTAGTTCTAATTTTTTTTTTAATGAGGAAGAAAAATCAACTCTTACCTGGAGATACTGTTTTTTCTAAAATTGTTATCAAATTCATATTCAAGTCTTATACAGGCGTAATAGTCTAAAAGGAATATCACAAAAAGTAAAAGTGTATTAATATAAATCAACCTGAAGAGAAAGAACCATTAGTTTATCGCCAACAGTCAAGAACACCGGTTAAAGTACATGCGGATGCGCCGTTAGTACTTGCGCATCAATTTATGGCGCCTTCTAAAACCTTGTTATTATTGGTGAATCATGTGCTCACAAACTATGTCCTTAAGAGCTGAGTGTTGAAAAAGTAAAAAATATAATAGGTAGTTCCTTACTGTTAAATATTTCAATCACTGTATGAACTAATATGACGACAACTGTATGTTGTATATTTCTAAATCTAATATGTATTTAAAAAAGTTTGGTGTATTAGTAGGATGATTCAATATTTCGTGGTATCATTTATTTCTTGTTCCACGTTTAGTAAATTGATGTAAGCGCTTCATTATATTTATTTTTTACTTTAGTGAATATTTATCTAGAAATACAGTTTAACAAATACAAAACTGTTTTATATTTAAAGTAATGCTTTGAATGTAATAAATGTTAATGTTGCAATAAGTTTTGAAATGTCATTTTTTAACAAAGTGATAAAGATAAGTAAGGTGCCAAAGTTCAGTTTTTTTCTGACTTGGTTTTGTTTTGAAGACATCAAACGATTTACAGTACCTATAATAATAAATCAACAGAAGCCTATTTTTACTGCCTAATAACGATAATTCAAAATGTTTTGCGATAATTTACAATTGCATAGAAATAAATTTTACAACGCAGTCGTCATATGTAAAAAGTTAATCAATACAAGTTAATTATAGCTATATTAAAAATGGCAATTGGAAGATATAATTTAGGCTATATTAGGGGAAACTCATAATAATCAAGAAACAATTAATGACTTTCGCGAAATATCGTCTTATGTGTTTAATTTTTAATCAGGGAGAAAATTATCATTTGATATTACAAGTCTTTTTCAATACCTTCTACTAGGTTCTTCTCTACCTCATGTTTTGTTTGAAAAAATTAGATGAAAATATATTTGCTTGGAAACTTCCACGAAAGTACCACTACTATATCCAATCTGAATATAATCAACAAAAATCTACTGGTCAAATTGTCGATGGCGAATGAACAAGACTTGAATTTGGCTATTTCTTTCAGTATTGAAACTCAGTCTGTCTGTTCTTTGATCTTTCAACTGATTTGAATTTTTTGTACATTTTTATGATAATTTTGAGCCGCTTTAACAAAATGGGAGAGAAATGTTTTTCCATGTTTAAAGAGAAGCGATTCATTTTCAAAGACAATGCATCATTGATAATTATAATCACTGGTGTAGTGCTAAATAAATAAGTAAGGGAACACGTTTTGAAAGTGTTACAGTTATAAGTATTTATTACGTCACCAATACATAAAAACGCAAATTTCAGAAATAGTAGATGTAAACTGTAATTATAATTGAAATCTACATTTGAAAATGTTACAATAAAAAATATTTTCTTTCACTTTGAACTTTTGAATTCCTGAATAACGTATTAATATAATTTCCAAACTTGGTCCATAGGGAAATCCTTGGAATTGGCTACTTTCGTTTTTGTATCAGTTGCTGAACGATGACACCTAAGCCGTTTGTATCCATAGTCGTCTGGTTCCAGTTTTGAATCAGAGGGCTGTGAAGCTAATGGACATGAGATTTGTTACATGGTTGATTAACAGCCTAGACCTCGTTTCCGTAGTGATAAGGTTTATGCTTCCGAAGTCTTGTTCGCATTCGGAAGAACTGCATGGGATGACTTTTGAGCACCCGATTAAAGGATTCAAATCTGATAGAATATGACGCGCACAGTTGTCTAGAAATTTCTGTATGTTATGGTTGTTTTTGAAAATAGCAATCTGAAACGTTTACAAAGGGACTCCCCTTTCTCCAAAGCCTGGATTTATCTTTGCTGGCCACTCATTGACTTCTAATGTACGGAGCTCAGAAAATATGTTTGGAATGGAATGAGAAGTGCCTGGCCATGACCCAATTTGTTCATGAGAAGAAGTTGGTGTGAATGACCATTGTTTCATATTGTTTATGATACTGGTTAAAATTGACCATGATTAACTGAAACAATCTTATTGCTCTCTGTTGGTGTTATTAATGAAACTTCATTTCCTTAATGACATTCTCTGCTTCTAATGTCTTTTTACCCTTATGTTCCTCTATTGCTTCTAAAAACCGTATAATGCGACGAATTAACTTGTCTGCATTAACTATAATGATATCATTTTTTTGTAAGGCTTCTAAAGTGCTTAACAAGAAGGCTAAGTTAGAAATAATAGCTACACCAAAACGGGCCGAATTTATATTACTGGAAACTAACCATTTATTGGTTACTGTGTAAGTATGGTTAAATAGGAAATGGGATGTTCATATGCTCTTGTACGTTTTAACACCCATACCGCTAAATCCCGGGAGGTAACTAACATTCAAATGCCTAACAAGCTTATTGGATTGGATCAGACTTTGTATACAGCCATATCGTAAATATTGTTGCGTCATCGAGATCACGTGACAATTCTCACGCTCTCTTGTTTCTAGAACTATCCCGTATCTTGGCGAATGGTCTAGTATTTACTAGTAGGGTAGGCTGGTATATATAAGAGGGGAAAACGTGACGCGGTAGGGTAATGTGTGTATAGATATAAAACAACACTGTAACGAACGAACGTTAATTTCAACAATACCGTGTGACTGCAGTTCAATACTCACGCGCGAGTATTGAGATTAAGTGTATCGCAGAGTTATATTCGGAAAGAATAAACCAGTTTTATTAAGTAAAGACTTGGTCTCCGTGTGTTAATTGATTTTTCCGTAACTTCGTTCCAACGAAACTTTAACGACAGTGACAATATGTTGGTCAAGTTCTACGAATGTGTTGGCAATTAAAAAAAAATACATTAAGAATTAGTTTAATGCAAAACACTTTCATTCGTTATGAATGCCATTGTCATAGACTGTGTTTGTTGACCCAGAATTATTAAAAGACACTGAATATGTTGATAAAAGATTCTTTTTAATTTTACCGATAGGAAAACTAGTGTAAAGATTATGATAACATTGCATTTCTTTAAACGTTCTTTAATGTATTTCAGACCATCACCTATAATAAATGACAAATCCTTTACTGCAGCTTTTGTTTTTTAGACGTATTTGTATGATGTTTTATGTAGTTTGGGAATTCGAAATCATTTATGAATCACGCTGTAAGAGTTAACAGAATGTACAAGAAAATGTGATAAAATTGTAAAATGTTTATGTATTATACTTTCTATATAGGATTTAACATGCTTATACACCTCGTTACCCGAAGGTTGTTTTTAAAATAAACCCAAGTTCTTTCCACAAAGTTGTAGTATAATTTTTTTTTTTACAAATGAAAACAAAGTTGTTAGCTACGTTATCGGCAGGAGTGATGACATATCTATTATGTTAATAATATAAATGTTTTATAACTCATTTCTTATCCATAACATGTCATTGTTGTTAAGTGATTTTCTTTAAGTATTTTACGCATTTATGGATAATGTCTTTAATTTGGTTTCCGCATTTTCTAAACAGGATTACTTTTAAATTCCCCTTTTTAATTATTCTATTTAAACAAAACTTTACTGAGTGATGTACTAATTACTTGTTTGGTGCATTTCAAATTAATTTTAGTACATTTCCGGAATTTAGGACTTTAACTCATTAATAGTCGTAATCATTGTTAGTTACGATTTCAATGTTAGTGGTCAATGGGAGAATATTAATTACGTTCGTGTTTAGAGGATAAAATGTTGTGCATCTCCTCAATAGTTATCTAACACTTTCTTTATAATTAAAGATTCTATTGCCTACTGCCTTCCTGCAAGTGTATTATCCCCCGGATAACCAGCAGACGGAGAAGTTAGGCCTGCTAACAACAGGTGGTTCCAGATAGTGGAAAACCACAGTAAATGAAACAAACTTCTAGAAGTCGTCATATTGGAGAAACTGGTGTCGACACATTCATGTGTCCCCTTCAGTCTCAAGTTGTCTTCTTTACTGATTTTTCACTAATTGATACACACGATATTGTGTTCTTTTATTAAAAGGTACTTGATCTTGTGTTTTGACGTGTTTCTCCTCGAGTTGTAAAAATTTAATCAGGGTGAATGAGATAAGAAACAGGTACACACCGAAAACAAATGTTTGACAACATTATCACAGTTTAGAATACAAACAAACAACAATACCATACATTACATAATAACGCAATTAACAATCAAGGAAGTGATCTTGTGTTTACTTCAAATTAGCAGGTGTAGCAAGAGTGACGATGAGAATATTAATAAGAATCTGTAAATGAAACTAGAATGTTAAATAACATCAAAGACTAAATGAAAGTATCCCCAAGTTAAATGTAGAACAGTAAAGTTAATTCTCACTTAAACTGTGTGAAATGTAATTTTCTACTTGAATTTCACCAAAATGTAAAACAACTTCACTTTAAGACGCTTCACTATCTAGTGAAGTAAACTCTATACTATTCGCTTATAGCAAACGATAACTTAATTAAACCCTGAAGCACTGTCGAGAGCTTTAAGGCACTTACTTCAAGTAGAAGCGAGAAGAAACAAAGCTAAACTCCGTTTACTGAAAGTGGACTTCAGAAATTCTCCTAATTAAGATAACAGAAAAGACCGAAAGTGGACTTCAAAGTAAGATAACAGAGAAGACTTGTCAGGGTTTTATGTATATGTGTGTGGGCTGGGGTTCTTCTACAGTAGGTGTCTGTGACTTGTTTGCGATAGTTTCGAACAATAAACGGACAGCACACAATCCACTTGTTTTCAAATAATATATATACAAAACAAGTCAAACGTATGTACAACAATTCTTTACATTCTAGGAAATCACAGTTTTATCTAAAACTATAAATAATTCTCCTTGTCAAAAGTTCACACAGGCTGATTTAATTACTTTAGAAGCCAATTGAGAAGACGAATTATTTTTCTGCCCTGTTTCTTACTGTACAATATGCGATAAAATCACTTACGTCATTCCGTTGGTTACCACAGTTGTATCTCAAACATTAAGTAACTGTCTCCTTTTCGTCAAAGTCCACACAGGCGGGTTCATTTACTTTGAAATCCCTTTGACAAGACATTGTTTCTCCTTATCTTTGTTAAACTGTGAAACTCACTTTAAAATATCGCCCCTAACGGCTAAACTAACAATCACGCAGTAACTTCACTTTCACTAACTTAACTTCACCTAACTTATTTTGTTGGTTACCACAGTTATATACAGAGCTTTATATAATTGTCTCTTTTTGTCGTCAAAAGTCGACACAGGCTGGTTCAGTAACTTTAGAACCCAATTGACAAGATAAATTATTTTTCTTATCTCTGTTATTACAATACAGTTGTGAATCACACTATAGAAATCACACGTTAAGGCTAATCACTCAAACGCTGGCTAACTTCATGTTTTCTAACTCTTTTCTGACTGAACTTTTACTTGTATTTTTTCTATTTAACTTGCGCTTGTTAATCACCTATATTTATATATTGTTCACTGAGTTCTCGAATTTTCTATAAACTACGCGAACAGCGCTATAATATAACAATACTCAGTTAAGGTAACGAGAAAAATACCGAAGATTCGAATAACGTGACGTCAACAATGTAATTGCAAACACAACGTACGATTTTTACAGAGTTATGTAACACAGTATGTCACAACTTACAATTTTAAAACAATCAGTCTTCAACATTCCTGTCATGAAAACTAAACAGTCATTAGATACTAAGTCACAAAATAAACTAAATAATAATACTTACACTAAACATTCTAGTATATCCAAAAAGACTGAAAGTGGACCTTAGGAGTTCATTTAAGTAAGAAACAGAAAAGACTGAAAGTGGACCTTAGGAGTTCATTTAAGTAAGAAACAGAAAAGACTGAAAGTGGACCTTAGGAGTTCATTTAAGTAAGAAACAGAAAAGACTGAAAGTGGACCTTAGGAGTTCATTTAAGTAAGAAACAGAGAAGAGTGAAAGTGGACCTTAGGAGTTCATTTAAGTAAGAAACAGAAAAGACTGAAAGTGGACCTTAGGAGTTCATTTAAGTAAGAAACAGAAAAGACTGAAAGTGGACCTTAAGAGTTCATTTAAGTAAGAAACAGAAAAGACTGAAAGTGGACCTTAGGAGTTCATTTAAGTAAGAAACAGAAAGACTGAAAGTGGACCTTAGGAGTTCATTTAAGTAGTAACAGAAAG
>NW_013667077.1:0-5983 GCF_000517525.1 Limulus polyphemus
AAAAGCAATTTAGTATTGAGATATTAGGTTTATTCAATACTGTATTCATGTTTGGGGAAAAAAGCCTTAGTAGGGAAATGACAAGGACTTTATGGGGAATAAAAAAGGCTTAAAAGAGATTTAAAGAATTTTAGTAAGGAAATAGCAAGGGCTTAGTGAGGAATGAAAATAGTTTTGTAGGGAATTAACAATTAAGGGCTTAATGGGGAGTAAAAAAAAAATTAATGGGGAAGTAGGGAAATGACAAAGCTTAGTAGAACAGCCGTAGTGGAGTGAGAACTTGTCATCTATCTCCTAATCCAAATGATCATTTGCTGAATAAACTATTACACAAGATTCTTGTCGAAAATAACAAAAACAAAGGAATTAACTACATTATATGTAAGTACTTCTATTTCCCTCGTTTTAAAGTCAACGTAAAAATATTCTATCCCTTTGTTACTTAAATACCTATTATTTCGTTAATTATGTATCCATGCTACCATTATTCATAATTTAAATATTTCGTTTTCAGAAATAACCTTACACTTGACTTTGCTACTTCTTAGACTAACGTACATGTTCAGCTTTTCATACTTGATAGATAAAACCTTTTAATTTATAAGGCTTAATCTACTCCAGGTTTACAGGAATGGATGTAAAGCAGCGGCCATGTTCAGAAATGAAAAGGTGGTGTTATTAACCTTGACACAATAATTAGATTCACCCAAAATCAATTGACTCCTCTCTAACTGATTACTTTTTCACACGCACTAAGACTAAACAAGTGCTTTGTGTAGTGATGCCGACACGAGCTTTTGCGTAATGATGTAAGAGCACTAAAGCGAGAAAACTAAGCTTGTAATGCTTCCAAATTACCAGTTTCCTGTACTCCTATACGATAGAAGACAAACAAGCTTGTCAAAGCAGTTCTACGAGTAGAAAAAAAAAAGCTTTTCTTTTATGGGCACTATCAACGGCTTCAATTATGCAGCTCTTCGATTATGTAACAATTTTTATATAATCCAGTACCTTGACAATTATGAATTAGAGACGTTTATAGGTGGATTAACCTTGTTCTGTTGTTATGTCGGTTTCTTTTTCGGCCTCACGAGCGTTAATTTCTAACTCAAAACACTGAGAACAGGAACGGGTAATCTCGAACAGACAGTTCCTTATAAATGAAACCTAAGTAATCAGTTTTCCAATATTAGCCAGTATGGTTTATTGCTGTAATAAAATGTAAAAACTATTTATTGATTATAACGCCTAAGCTGTCAAAACATGGTTATATAGTTGATTCAGTGTAGCATTACATAACAATAAAATTACTAATAGTTTTAAACAAATTTAATATCAAATCCAACACGAGCTAATAAATCATGTCTAGTCAACTTAGTTTTTGTTTGTTTGTTTCTTGTTATGCACAAAACTACACAATGGGCTATCTATGCCGTGCCTACCACGTGTATCAAAACCCGGTTTTTAGCGATGCAAGCCTTTAGACACATTGCTGAACCACTGGGAGACTGGTTAGCTTAGATGTGCACACTATGCAATTTGATGTGTCAAAATGATTTATATAAATAGCATTTTAAATATAATTTTGAATTTTGCAACCCAATCGGCTCAATGAGTTCTGGTAATGAGCGAAAGGCCTTGTCGACGGCATTGTACAGTAAACAGTAAGGTGTAGTTGAAACACTATAAAACGCTCTTCTTTTTGGAAATTTGTACTGGATCTGTAAAAAATGAATGTGATTCAAATTATAAATACCTCAGTGAATTCTCACACACTATCAACTACTAGTCTTGTTTTACATAACATTTCTCCTCCCGTTTTTTATTTATATTTTGAATGGTAAAAAAAAAAATGTTTTAATAGTACTAATTTGTTCCACGAGTTTCATAGCACTCATTCTTGTTTTATATGACCTATAATATTCATGACACATCTTTCCAATAGCCTGTAAAATACACAATGTTTTTACAGTACCTATATCTTTTTGGGGAAGCCCATCACACACAAGTTTAACATTTATTTGTGATTAAATTGAAGTGAAGAAGAAAAGGTATTTTCACGAAAACAGCTTAAACTTTCTTTCAGTTCTCGAACTGCTACCTTTCAATCTCGACTATATTGAAAAATATTCTACATAATTCTTAACCTTTCAGTTAATGAACCTTTTATTGGAAACAGAAATAACACACCACTAGAATGTATGATACAACTTCAAATCCCTGTGGATGTTAGTATCGTATCGTTATCAAAGTGCTCGTCATTTCTTCCTCTGAATGGTAGAAGATAAATTATTTTATTGTTATGTGTACAGAGCGATGTAGCAAACGATGACATGAAATACAAATTTCGTCTCCAGAACTTTAAAACTGCAATGAAAATGGAGCCGAGGTTTTGACAGAAGATCATCAAGGAGTAAGAGAAGAATTTTATAGCGTTTCAAGAGATGTAGCATCTATATTGATTCGAAGCTTCATTTCAGTTTCAATTTTTTTTAGAATAGGTGGTAGCGACATTTTTAGAAACATTACAAACGGGTGCCCTTCCAAAATACCCTCAAATATGACCATATAAGTAGTGTCTATTTGCTAGAAAAAAAGAGGTTTTGAACACCAGGTGAGGCTTGTTGAAATATTTTTGAGACATAACAATACACAGGTGGTGCTTCCTTAATTTAGTTCTATTCTGTTACTAATATACTTGCGTATACAACAAGTCTTGACATCCAATTTTAGTTTCAAGTCTTATCATCATGTGCCACATAATGTTTTAATTGATCCTTGACCATAATTTCTACAATAAATTCTGGAATAATCAAAAGGCATCTGATCAAAGTTTTTGTCTAATTGCCCGTTGCCACATAATACTTTAAATTAGCATTGCCTAGTTTCTAGATAACTGTAGACCAAATAAAACCCATTAGTATTTCAATCTCATGTTTAAAATTAAGAAAGAAGATATTAGTATGAATAAATATCTCACAGATTATAAGCGTCACGAGAAAAACACGTTTAACTTATTAAAATTTGCAAATTATCATTTGCAACTACTACTAATAATAATGTATAATATTATTTTTTGTAACGTAAGTAACGCCCCCCCCCCCCAGTGGAACAGCGGTATGTCTACGGAATTACAACGCTAGAATTCGCGTTTTCATGCCCGTGTTAGGCAGAGCACAGATAGTCCATTGTATAGCTTTGTGCTGAACTACAAACAAATAACAAACGTAAATAAATGATAAAGAAAAAATATTTTTCTCAGGTTTACTGTGATGAACAATATTTGAAATACTCAGCAAAATGCTATCATAACTTTGGGCAATAATTCATGATTTATTTCACCGCAGAATGTTAAAGGAAGGAAATCAGGTGAATCCCTAAGTTCATAAGCCGGAGTTATAGGAATTTGTCCATACCTACTTCCAACGTCATATCAGCTCGAACACGTAATTAGAGCCTTTTGTTGACGGAAGAGGATGTTGGCAATACCTCACTATTTGTTAACATTTTAACACCCTTAAATAGTGTTTTATGTTAATTCACTACATGTATACACCATTGTGGTTAACCACATTAAATACAAGAAAAGAAAATGTAATTAGGTTGAAGTGATTGAAATTATATATTTTTTTATTTTCACTAACGACTGTCTTTTCAAAGCTTCTCTTGAGTGTATTGAACATGAAATAGAAAACCACTAAAAACGACACTTACCGATCAATCTAGTGAAACAATTGTGGCATTCCTTTATTTCACGTGAAATAATTGATCAATCTAGTGAAACAACTGTAGGATTCCTTTATTTCATGTGAAATAATTGATCAATCTAGTGAAACAACTGTGGCATTCCTTTATTTCATGTGAAATAATTGATCAATCTAGTGAAACAACTGTGGCATTCCTTTATTTCATGTGAAATAATTGATCAATCTAGTGAAACAACTGTGGCATTCCTTTATTTCATATGAAATAATTGATCAATCTAGTGAAACAACTGTGGCATTCCTTTATTTCACGTGAAATAATTCAACGTTTTATAACGAATAAGCCATCAGTATTGAGAGGAAAAAACAACAACATAATATTTCCCTTTCCAGAGTTTTCAAAGAAATTATGATTCATTAAATTTAATATCGTAAACAGCTTTATAATGGAAATGCTTTTAAGTAGTGAAAACTTCGTTGTTTTTGCCCATAAAAGTAGGAGTGGCTGGCCATCTTCAGGTAATGTCGGAAACTAATGCCGATAAATTAATGTTTTATAACTTTTCAGGCTTTGTTATTATTATTATTATTTGCTTATTGTTAAGCACAATGATACACTGTCAGTATCGAAGCCCGACTTTTAGCGGTATAAGCGCTAATGCTTACCAGAGAGCCATCGGAGGACTTCAGGTTTTGATCAATTTTCGATTAGTGAAAACAAAGGAATGTGTGTGTTTTCTTATAGCGAAGCCACACCGGGCTATCTGCTGTGTCCACCGAGGAAAATCGAACCGCTGATTTTAGCATTGTAAATCCAAATAATTACCGCTGTTTCAGCGGGGGACACAAAACGAAGGAACCGACATATTTATGTTTATGATATTAATGATGTAGTCGTAGTGGAAACTATACACATGGAAGTCAAAAATGAATCTACAATTTAAATGTGTATAAATATCAAGACACGAATTTAATGTTAAGGTACAAATGCAGTTACAAATAATGAAGCCAGACAAAAATATAGCTTATTGCAGACATAAGTATTGATGTACATGTTACTCAATATTACATGTATTGATGTACATGTTACTCAATATTACATGTATTGATGTACATGTTACTCAATATTACATGTATTGATGTACATGTTACTCAATATTACATGTATTGATGTACATGTTACTCAATATTACATGTATTGATGTACATGTTACTCAATATTACATATTCATAGAGTTTACAACAGAAAAACGTTAAAGGTGAGTATTTTAATAATGATATGTATTGATAATAAAAATGCAAAATTAGGTAAGTTTTCAATTTATACTGTGCATATATAATGATAACATTACTAATCGTTACTTAACGGTAGCTATTCTTTTTAAACACTGCTGAAGAAGCACTTGTGCGCGTTTAGCATTCGTTCGCGTGTACTCTCGACGCACATGTTGTAAATGCGTGTAGAGATTACATATTTTTGAGTTATATTATTACTGTTATTTACATTGAGAAAGCAACAATGTTGCACTAAAACTTATCAGCAGTTGCTATTGACGACGCCAAGCATCGCAGCAGTTAACGTGTTAATTTTAATAGAAAAACAGGAGAAAGTCAGGACAATGAGATATGATGAGAAAAAAATTAACTTAAGGGCACTAACCTATAAGTTATTAAAATTGGTGAATTACGTAAGTAAAACAGAAGTTTAATTAATGAAGGAAGAAAAAAATAGATAACACAGATGTTATACTATGACAAAATCGATTTGTTTGTCGTATTGTAAAGATATACGGTAATCCTAATATTCGTTGGTAAAGACTTGCTCAGCAGTGCCAATTTCATGTACCCTTTTCAGAATATTACTTACAGCTCCCACTAAAACATGAAGTCTCGCCGTAATTTTTGGCATGGATTATACTTTTTCAGTCGAAACTTATTTTTCCATGTTTGTATTGAAGTATTTCAATCCTGGGAATCTTGACTGGAGATAAACTTCAACTACTGGACATAGTATTACTGCTTGTACCTGGATAGGTTTTATGCTGGTGTGGCACTTTCTGATTGGTTGGATTACAATAAATCTCAGTGTAAGGCATCTTCATGTGTTTGTATTCTGATGCATGTCATTACCCATGATAAAGAGGTAGCATTAATGTATTGTTTGTCTTTTATAACCTCTTCCTTCACTATTTCCTTAACCCAGTGGTTCTCAAACTTTATACAGTCTGAGCGCACTTACAATACTACAGATACTTGCTGGCGCACTGTATACAAAATAG
>NW_013667077.1:6846-24234 GCF_000517525.1 Limulus polyphemus
AACCCTTTGACTACTGGGTTCTTACATGCCCAGTACTATCTTTACGCCAAACTTTTGAATGACAAAAACAACAACGTGATTATTTTATTACATGCACGAGAGAAATAATGCCTTTTTGGTTGTGATAAAGAAGGAAATTTTATTACCAACGATAACTTAAGCTATGATTAAACTTAAAGTTGAAGTCACAGAATGATGTTCTGCTATGCGGAAGAAGGCAAGACATTGTTTTAAGATAGTGTTAAAGGCAAGAATGAAAAGCTTGCGTCTGATAAAGGCACTGGGGAAAATGTTGTCTTTAAATCAACAACAAAAAATTGTTATTACCAACGATAACTTAAGTTAGGATAAAGATCAAACTCAATAATTTGTTGCCAATAAGACAGAAGCAATGTTTGATTGCCAACAAAGGTTAGAAAAAAAAAATTAAATCACATGAAAACAAACGAGTTATTTTGTAACTAATGAAAACTAAAACACTTGTTTTAATGTTTAAAGTAAAATGAACAAACTTAACGAACTTATTTATTGTTCGTAGAAGCAATTTTATATAAATAAAAATTACCAAATGGAAAATAAAAATATTCTATTTCTGATAAAACCCATAAACATATTAAACTATTAAGAATAGCAAAAAATAACAATAATGAACAAAGCAACCATGGATTTACGTTAATAAAAATCACCAACTTCCGTTCCTCATAAAAACTAGGGAAAGTCTTCGGTCAACAATTTGTAAACAATTAATAATGAAACTCTGTTGTACTCAAACTCAGAGGTTATCTGATTCGTGACACGAAGCTTACCAAAATATTGCACAATATTATTATTTGATTCATTAAGTCCTGTTAGATTAATGACAGAATGGTGACATGTTCAAACGCATCTTTACCCATTTTACAAGTAAACAATTGTTATTGTTTCACATATTCACTTCTTGAGTCGGCAGTGTGTGTGATGTAATTACTTCTCGAGGTCGGTAATGAGTGGTTGGTTTAGCTTTTTTCTAAAACTGTTATTACTCAAATGATATACACTTACTGATCTGTCTCGTGAGGAACCAGAAAATAATATCAACAAGAAAATAAGGCTCTCAGTATCGTCATTTGTAACTACTTTTAATATAATTTATGTCAAATATTAACATAAATTAGAGTATGAATTTTATTTGTTACCGAAACAGTGGAAATTATGTTAACATTTTAACATAATTTAGTTTAAAATATTCACTAAATGTTTTAATAATTGATATTAAATGGGTAAATACTGTACTGCTATATCAGTCTATTATTGTGTCCTAGCAGTTAGCGTGACAGGCTATGGATAGAATACTCCAAGAGTCGAGACATGTTGCCATAGAACACACTCCGCCCTTTCAGGTTTACGTGAGTTATAAAAATGACAGAAATTTTCTTTTGATGGAACCGGACTTTTTTTTACCTCTCAAAATATCCGAACTACAAATAATTGTGTTCATACGTTAGGCCTTTTAACTGTTATGTGAGGTTATCAAAATTTGACTTAAGCGAAGACGGTTTACAAATTAAAATACAAATAGTACACTATTAATTGTAAATAAATAAAAATAAAAAACAGAAAAAGTACTCACAAATTTTAGTACGAAAGTAACTGCTCCTGTTTGGGGGGAAATTCACAACGAAATATTCAAATCGTTCATAAATATATTATCAAACTTTGCATATTTATCATGTGAATGAACTTGTGTTTTCTTAAATCACTCTTCAGTTTTAACAACGTTAATAGCAATTTTGTAAGATGTCAATCCTTAGTTACATTTAAAACACTTATTGGCAATGTTTTGGAACACAATTTTTAAGATGTCAGTTTTGAAACCATTTTGGGTAACAGTGTGGCAGCAGGTTTTTTATATTAGAAACTTAAACTTTTGTTTGTTTGTTTTGAATTTCGCGCAAAGCTACACGAGAGCTATCTGCGCTAGCCGTCCATAATTTAGCAGTGTAAGACTAGAGGGAAGGCAGCTAGTCATCACCACCCACCGCCAACTCTTGGGCTACTCTTTTACCAACGAATAGTGGGATTGACCGTCACATTATAACGCCCCCACGGCTGAAAGGGCGAGCATGTTTGGTAGGACGGGGATTCGAACCCGCGACCCTCAGATTGCGAGTCGAGCGCCCTAACCACCAGGCCATGCGGGGGCCTTAAACTTTTGAAAAGTGATTGTAACATTAGATTCTCAGAAGTCGACTTTTGTATTTCAAAATCTAAGTATGAATAGAAAAACGAAATATGGAATGCACTTAAAGCGTTATATACGTATATTGTTACTGGATGTAAATCTTTGTTTATATGACTTATACTCTACTGGTCCATATAAAAGAGTGTAGGTAAGGACGGCTAATCAAAGCTTCTTTTAGATGTGTGGTTTCTTGAACAGTTCAGTAAGATCAAATACGAGTCAGGCGTATACTCGAGGCGTCTCTATCTCCAGTTGTATCAACACTTTTCTATCAAACCATGTAAAATTCTTTCACGATTTGAATGTGCTGTTTTTCTTTTGCTTTCCCACAAAGGTGTTCTATAATAAACTTAGCGAAATACCACAAATGCTCGAGAAGAAAGAGCAATGTGTTTTCTCGCGCCCTCTCTTCAATCAGGGGTCGGCTGTAATTCTCTTATTTATGGGATCTGGTGCAGGTCATTAATTCGTCATAGATTCTTTTGCTAAATACGCTGACAACTAGAGGGGATAAAAACCAGAGGCAAAAGGTTAAAACGGAGCGTATTTCGACTTACTAAGTGAAATTACCGGAAGTCCATTCGCATCTCAGCTGCCTTCAAGTTGCCGTGTTAGTTTGATTCAATACTTTTTCATGTGTATTGTCTGAATAAGCATTGCTCCCAGTGGAATAGTACAAGTCTTACAAAAACAAAGTATCCAAATATCAAATAGTTTTGTCATACTTGTGAAACACTTATAATAACAGTATGTAAGTGTCTATAACACTTAGTAAATGGATTAGAAATTGCTGTTAGAACCTACTACAGAATTTTCAGTTTTGAAATATAATTTTGGATATATTTTCTGTCTCATTAATCATTTTAATAGGGTCTAAATATATTTCGGAGAAATGTGGCTCCACAACTTAATGTTTTAGATTTATTAAGTTTTACTTATATATATCAGAAAGAACAGTGCAAGATAATCTGATAGTAAATGATACTTTATTATCACTTCTAGTGTAAATGAACCTTATTGCTTAGTGAAGAACCCCAACGTGTGTTTTTCGTTGCGTAAATATTTTCTAAACAATTCACTTTCAGCGAAAAAGAAAGAAGACCTTTCGATGATTTGAAACGAAATTAATGGAGGATCACATTTATAAACCCATTATTACACAGATGAATGAGTCGAGGGTTTCTTGTTGTAAAACTTTACTCAAGCAATTTCTGTTGTGTAAATTAAATATCTTATCCTAAGAAAAGAGACGTGAAACCTGTTATGACTTCGTATGGACCTCTTTCGATCCACGATTTTATAGATTTTTAAAAGCTGTAGCTCTTTAAAACCTATCTTATATTTAACTTAAACGATCCGTCAAACAATTAGGCGAAGATTAACGAGAATGTACTAAGTACAATTGGTGGAATGGTACAAGAAATCATTAGCGAAAAACACGAGCTATCAGGGGGAAAATGGTACCAAAAGGTCGTGACCTGCTGCTTCAAAAAGAAGACTTACACACTGTCTTTTTAAAGCCGACTCACGTCTGCTCCGCCCCTTAGTGACGGTTACCTGCACCCCTCCAGCCTTGCTTGTGAATTTCTCTTCTTGCCTTTGATTTTTGTTATTATTCCCCCATGCCGAAGCAGACCGTGACGGTTTTGTAATGACATTCTGTGATTAGTTGATATTCATAATAACACACTGTAGGAGCGAGTCTAATTAGAACGAGTGAAAAACGCAGCCCCATACGAACCCTATATATCATTCCATCAAGAGGCTGAGAGAACGAGCCATTCGTGAAGTAGAGCGGCTCATCTTCGGGTCTCGAGAATCGCCGTTATTCGATATATTCTTTGTGTGTGTTGTAATTACGTCGTTATTCTCTGAAAATATCTAAATGGCAATTCATCAAAATAGATGAAACATTCCATTTCTTATAATGAAGATAAAACTATTGCTAATCCCATACGTGATGAATATTAGAATGTTGCCTAACATATGCATGAAACAAAATTCAAATCTACTATTCAACGAAAATTATTTTGCTGGGGTTTTTAACTTACAGTTTTCTCTGTAAACTCAAAGATGTGTTTTTTGTTGTTTGTTTATTTTTTTGAATTTCACGCAAAGCTGTACGAGGGCTATCTGCGCTAGCCGTCCCTAATTTAGCAGTGTAAGACTAGAGGGAAGGCAGTTAGTCATAGCCACCAACCACCAACTCCTGGGCTACTCTTTTACCAACGAATAGTGGGATTGACCGTCACATATAACGCTCCCACGGTTGAAAGGGCGAGCATGTTTGGTGGGACGGGGATTCGAACCCGCGACCTGCAGATTGCGAGTCGGCGCCTTAACCACCTGGCCATGCCGGGCCACAAATCCAAAGAATTAAGGAATGTTTACCAATACATACTTCAAGCATTTGTGTCACAAATTTCAGAAAGCATGTAGTGTCGTTAGCCTAATGACCATTCGGACCAATTCCTTCATGAAATAACTAGCTTTATGTATAAAAGCTACAAGTTCTTACCATGATATATCATTTAATGTAAAGACAAAATATGCTGGAATGCAGTTGTTTTATTTTCATTCATTGTGCTTAACACTAGCCCTAGTAAATGTATCAGTATAACCCCGTATCATAAATTAAATTTTGATTTTAACTAGCCACCAATAGGCGCCCCCCCAAAAAAAAATGCAAGTAATTTTAGTAACTTGTTCATCGCAAGTCATTGATAGCGTTTATAAAGTTACATTAAATATAATTGTAATATGGTTTGTTAACAGATCACCATGGGATGTTAATGACAGGAGATTACGGGATTTTTTTGTCTCAACGTGAAGTGACACAATAGGTTATGTCCACTCTGTCAAACTGCAGGAAGTCGAACCCCTTAAGCTAGGGTTGTAAGTTCGTAAAGTTACAGCCCGAATAGTTCTGAAGTTTACGGAATTACAACGCTAAAATTCGGGGTTCGATTTTCCGTGGTGATGACGGCAAACAGCCCAATGTAGCTTTGCTCTAAAACAAATAAACAATCCGTAAACCTACTGTTGACCCACTGGGGGGGGGATTATGTGAATTATAACTTTAGATGTATTCAACCAAATCCTCTGTAGTTTTACAGCTGGTGATGCATATGAAAATTAATCCGACTTGTTTCTTACCATGAGATCCCCCAGTGTGTCAGCGCCAAGATTACGGGTTTATAACACTAAAATCCAGGTTTCGATTCCTAATGGTCGATAGCAGACAGATAGCATTTTCTGTAGCTTTGTGCTTAAGAATAAATAAACATGAAGACAAACTAAACACAAAGTTATGAGATTCCCAGCAACTGTACCCTTACTTACTTCATTGAAAGTCGTTAAATTTTACGTTCACTTGCAAAATAGTTCTTATTTTCATTACTCCTGTCTGTTATTCACATACATTTGGCTAATGTAAATTTCAGATGATTGCGCTAATCGTTACTAGAGGTACTCCTCCCAAGTAGATAGGACCTTTAACTTTTAGAAAGTATATCTCATATTTTATGACCTGCTTACTTCTAATATCGCACTAATGTACCACATACACTGAACAGACACTTATGTTGGATGTCAGTTCTGTTTAAGAGAAAATAGTTATGCTTATTAACTGTCATGAGCTATTTTACGATTCGTGCAAACCTTTTCAGAAGTATTTCAGGACTCCAAATCCCTTAACTTCTCACATGCACGTCATACTCAGAAACTCATAGAGATACTTACCAAGTACGAAACAAGTGACGAAAGTGTCATCACGACCTGCTAAGGGATTTTATCTGTAAATATAACTCAAATGTTTGAGCGATTTGTGTTGCATCTTTCCTCTCATGTTTTTCAAATCTTTTGATAGTAGAATGGGAAGAGAGGGTGTCTCTCGTCAATTAAGGAACGTTAAATATTCACCTGTTCTGTCTATGTGTACCATTTAAATATGGGACAATAGCTATGGATGATGAGGTAAAGTAAAAAGAGCTGGTGTTTCACGACAAACCGTGAGAACTGTTTGTCTGATAAATATCCATGACTAAGAAGCACTCAACGACATGAAATTGGTGACTTGGATCTTGTTGGGTTTAATTAAACACTTGTTGTAACAAGTGTTTCGTCGTTGTACTGTTATATATCGAAATAACATATGCATATCAGAGTTCATAAAATATTTTTCTTTCAAACTGTCTTAGAAATTGACGAAAAGTTTATGGCTGATGAAACAAACACGCATTTCCGGCTTAGAAAATGCCTTAGAAATTGGCGAATAGTTTATGTCTGATCAAAGAAGCACGTATTTTCGGGTCGGAAAATCAACGTCTTAATGAATGTCCGGAACTTGAAGCTAAAATAGAAATATAATTTATGGATAACAATCGCCTGGGAGTTTTTACGTTTTAGACTTCATGTCGTGATTCTCTTCAGGCCAGGGAGCATAACCGATTTAAAACACGTCACAGATGAATCGTAAACACACAAGTATCGTTGGTGTGAAAACTCAAACAATTACAGTCCATAAATAACGTTTCTTTATACCATTGCGCACATTTGTTAGGTTTGTATGTTTGTTTATTTTTAAGCGCAAAGCTACACTGGATCCATTATGAAAATCTCCGAATTTTACCTTTAAAAGCTCTCATGCTTACCGCTGAGACCCAAATTTTACCTTTAAAAGCTCTCATGCTTACCGCTGAGACCCAAATTTTACCTTTAAAAGCTCTCATGCTTACCGCTGAGACCCAAATTTCGAAAGAAATCTTTTGAATTGTATGATTAAGCTGCGATGTTTAGGTTTATGATTTTTTGTATGAAGAGAGACTTAACAAGGACAATGTAAATACATCTATCTTGTCTGAAGTGAGGCTCAAAAAGGACATCAGCAATGTCAAAACACCTAGAGAGTTGGTGTTTATAAAGTGATATTTTTGCATACAACTGCTTATGTATCTTAACATTAATTAGACATATTAATATATATATATATATATATATATATAAATCGCTTCTGATGAAGGTCATTTGGCCGGAAAGCTGATTACATATCACCATTCTTATAGCGAAGTTAACATTTTCTTAGTGTTTAAGATTTTATTGCGTTGTAAGTGCGATTATTTGCTATTCTTGTTAGTAATTTGATCTTGGAAGTCTCCAAAGTAGCCGAGTTATCTTATTTGTAATGTTTATTTGCCCTCATGTTCGAAGTTATTGGTCAGTACAGAGACGGAATGATTGAGGGTATTTCAAAAGATAAATTTAGCACGGAATCAAAAATAAAGTTTGTTTATTTTTTTAATTTCGCTCAAAACTACACGAGGGCTATCTGCGCTAGCCGTCCCTAATTTAGCAGTGTAAGACTAGAGGGAAAGCAGCTAGTCATCACCACCCACCGCCAACTCTTGGGCTATTGTTTTACCAACGAATAGTGAGATTGACCGTCACGTTATAACGCCTCCATGGCTGAAAGGGCGAGCGTGTTTGGTAGTACGGGGATTCGAACCCGCGACCCGCAGATTGCGAGTCCAGCTCCCTAACCACCTGGCCATGCCGGGCCAATAAAGTTTAAATCCACAATAGCGAAACAACACCGTATTTATATAGATACAAGTTTCAATACTTTCACATGGAAGTGTTGAAACTTGTATCCATATAAATATGGTTTTGTTCTGTTATTGTGGATTTAAACTTTTACACGGTATTCTGGATATACCTGCTATTTAAATCTTTCTGAAACCCAGCGTTGTTTGGTAAGATTTTTAAATTTCGTTTTTCCACGAATGATACGTCTTACAGTCAATCACTGACTATAGTAGCATGCACATCTGGTAACAATAGAACGAACGAAAACTAATGGCAACGGTCCTAAAATAGTCTGCAGGAAATGAAATACTGATATTTCTAAAAAACACGAGTTCCACTAGTGGCAATATAAAGGTTTTATGGACATTTATTTGACAATGTAAAAATATGCTAAACATACTGGATGTAATAAGGAACTGAGCGTTAATACCCGTATGGTATTAAAGAAGTGAAATAACCTAAACTGGTAAAGTATTTTTTACAGTTGCTGATAAAAGAGCTCTAATATATAAAAGTTTCAAAGAACTTTTTTTTCAATCTGCTTACGTTCTCTTCTCCCCTAACTCTTTGAATAACGTAGTGTGTAGTGAACAATGATTATTAGAGGTGGTAGCTCTCCGATTACAGTTTGACACTTGAATCCAAAAACGTTGAAAGTCCTATTTATTACATGGAACCACTGAATGCTAGAACTCTTCCCCTCCTAACCTTAGCATACTTGTAGAATGTAACGTACAGCTGGGAAGAGTTTGCTTTAAAGTACCCGCACCATGTTGATCATTTTGAAAATTAAGAAATGAAAATGCTGTTTGTGTAAATATCTAAATATTGAGATTGTTGTTACAACACATAGACAATCATGATGTGAAATAATGATCAGAACCAGGTAGATCAGAACCTGGATAAGATATTTTGTTCCGTAGTTTAATTGCACCAAGCTCATGTTTTTAAAATATAGACATAATGTGTGAGAAGAATTAAATTACCACCCACATATTCATACGAATTATCGCTTATACCACCCTCTATTTAGAGGTCAGTGGTAGCTACAGTATTATGTTACTAACTGCGTGTAACGTTAAGATCAGTGGTAGCTACAGTATTATGTTGATAACTGCGTGTAACGTTAACTCTTATACATAATTTCTACCAAGTTCACAAACTGATAAATGCTTGTTCAGAACAATTCTTTATCAATCAATCATGCTTGAAATAAAATGTGTTTTAAGTCTTTGGTTCAGGACCAGCCTATTACAACAGTAAAGAGTTCTGGGATGGTTGATTGATAAAGAACACTGTCTTCTTTTCTGTGTTGAAACGACACCAGAAGCTGCTAAAAATCACAACTTGTCTTTTATTCTTTTTTTCCCCCTCAGTTCTAATGTCTGCAACGTTTCTGCAACGTTTGTGCCGAGACCAATAGCTGGCGTGACTTGATCATAATTACGTGACTCCCAGCAATTTTCCCATCAGCTACTGTCAGATCCTCATCTTGTTTTCCTCATAACTCCACAGAATGCTGCCGGGCGCAATTTATAAATTATTGCATTTGCAGCATACCATAATGGAGCATGTTTTCTCGATTTTTCGACCCACACCCAAGGATCGGCAGGTTTTAACCTCGCCACTTCGTTGTGGATGAGCTACAGAAAAAGAACGAACAAGTTGCAGCTTCTAAGCTTATAGTCAACAACAAGATACACTGCCGTTCTAAACACTGGCATGCATAATAACTACGACAATATTGATTAAGGGTACTCGCATCGACAAAGACTAGAAATCACAGAAGGACAAACTTACGAGATAGGAAATTAAGATGTAATCAATCACACTCGTAATAATTCAAATAAAAATTCAACCCTTGTAATTAGTATTAGTTAATAGCGCATTCAGCATGGAAAGTAATTACTTTAACTTTTCAAATTACAGTGTTACACGCGGAAAACAGTGGAAGAGATTTGAATGAGTGCTTAGAAAACGGAATTACAAGTTTCTTTGAAAATGAATTATAAAAAATAAAATATTTCAAGCATAAAAACAAATTACTTGCAATATCATTTCACGGATTTCATACTCTGTTTTCTTTTAAAAACTTCCACTGTAAAACATAACTTTCTGGCGGATAAAATGTTATTGAACCAAAATGCAAGACATTTATTGCAACTAAAATGTGAATTATTGAGAATGATTACCTATCTAATTAGCTGTAAGTATTGTAGACAATGATTACCTATCTAATTAGCTGTAAGTATTGTAGACAATGATTACCTATCTAATTAGCTGTAAGTATTGTAGACAATGATTACCTATCTAATTAGCTGTAAGTATTGTAGACAATGATTACCTATCTAATTAGCTGTAAGCATTGTAGACAGTGATTACCTATCTAATTAGCTGTAAGTATTGTAGACAGTGATTACCTATCTAATTAGCTGTAAGCATTGTAGACAATGATTACCTATCTAATTAGCTGTAAGCATTGTAGACAATGATTACCTATCTAATTAGCTGTAAGCATTGTTGACAATGATTACCCATCTAATTAGCTGTAAGTATGACAATCATATGGAGAAACATTTCTACTCGTGATTAGCTATATCATTAATTTGGATATATCAATTTTCTATTGGTAACCAAAATTTGGAAGCTTTCTCACTGAACAAGGAAGACAAAAAAATATGATTATTACTACTTGGTGTTTGCTTCTGGTTTTCTAAACAGATCTTATCTTGCCCAGAAAGCAATAATTTGTCGTGTCGTAAATTTTCACTAGAGCGCGTGCATGATTCTATTTTATCCCGCCAAAATACACAAGCTAGGCCAACATACGTGCTTTTCAGTGAATTTGCCTCTCGGTAACAAGTATTGACATCCTCGGGGCTCTTGCACACTAAAATAACTAAAGCTAATTCAAAACATGCATGTCGTTAGTTAGAAAACCAAAAATCTCATCATGAGGTGTAATTATGGCGTAGTAACTCATGTTCAGTTTATAGAGTCGAATAGGACAAGGCCCGACCCCGACTAGCACGGCCATAGTAGGCTTTCTTTACACCGTGGATATAGTAATTGTCACTAGACGTGATGTTGATGCATGTAATTACTAGGAATTATGCGTTGATCCGCCTTTATAGACTAGGGACAATCTGACAGTAAATACACATACAACCGAGAAAAATGGCCACCTGGCAAGAAGATGGATAAGAACTAATATAAAGCTACATGACTAAAACTTTTCCAAGTGTTGAGAGCTTATTAAAAATAATACACCCTACGGGTTTGTCGTGTATACTAAAATAAATGTAATTGATTTTACACTCAATCAATTCTCTATTTGATCTTGTGCACTTAAGGAAAGCTTTAACTCTAATCTGTATCTTAAAAACGTTTTCCAAAATTTCCTTAAACTCTCAAATGAACTATATTTTTGAGAAGGTGATTTTCTCACAACTTAACTTATAGCGAAATCATAAGTGATTTTACATATATACAAGTGTTATGGTTATCTCAAAGACAGTGATTTAATTAACGATATGGAAGTTAATGAAATCCTGAACCATTCTATATCTTACGATTATCTTAAGTATCGTGTTTTGTTTATGACGTATTGATCTTAATGAAATCCTAAATAATTCTATATCTTACAATCATCTCAAGTATTGTGTTTCAGTTATGACATAGCTATTAGTGAAATCGTGAACTGTTCTAACTTTTATAATTATCTTTAGGAACGTTCTTTACAAGCGACGTAACCCTAATGCAATCTTAATTTGACGAACTTTTAAATGAAATTTTCTATTTAGTGAATAACTAAACGTTATTTTTTATATAAGATAAGTAGAACAACACATAGCTTGAATATTAATTAGAGTTATAGAAAGTTGTATAGTAACAAGTTCCATAAAAAACTCCCAGGTTTTAGTGAACTGAAGTAGTTTGTTAATCTGTGAAAAATTAGTTACTGATTATTAAGACCTTAAGTACCATCACGTATTGAAGAATGGAATACTCACAAATGAAATTATCATTATCAGTCAGTACCTGAGGTACATACAAATCCAAAACATAAACGCTAAGAAGGAAAAAACTGTTTACATTTTATGTTATATTAAACTGAGCTGACTGAGTTAACTCTTGCACCTAATGGTATTGAATTAAGAGTATATAACGACTTGAAGAAAAACATGTACCTTTAGTATTTGAGCTATCTTCTCCTACCAGAATTGAGACCAAAGAGGGTGAAGAAAAACGTGCGACTTTACGAGCTAAGTTTATAGTTCTGGATAACTCATTATCTAATTAAAGCAAAGTCTTTTAGAAACTTGAGGTACCAGCCATCGCAATGTTATTATAACAGATAGTAATAGTCATTCCTGTGAAATCTCGTGCTACAAAAATATGGAGTATTCCATATTTAGTTTTTATGAAGTTATGGAAAATTCTTCGTATTTAAGAAAAAATGGTAAAAAAGAAGCATAATTTCTTAAACCCTGTTAATTCCTTATTCTGCTTTCTTTCGTGGAAAGTAAGGAGCCGAAAATGAAACATACGAGGCAAAGTTATATGACAAACTATTTTAAGTTTTTGTTTGTTATTTTCTAACCCTCTATCCTCTACAGATGACATTGTTTCATGTTACCAAGAAGTCACGTAAGATCCAAAATTAGATAATCACAAAACAACAAACATGATAATCTTAGCATTTTAAGAAAGTATATGTTCCTTGTTATAATAGTGAATCACGCCTGAAGAAGGTATTTGGTACTTGCAACGTGAACAGCAACTTATGCGATACATGATCTACATGGCCAGATCAGAAATCCCCAAGATTTAGGCATACCTTAGTTCAGTACTGCTGACCAGAGAGCGCGTGAGCAATCAGCATAAGTCCACCACCTATGCATCTACTGTTCACCGAATAATGAGATTGATTAGCAGACTTCTGACGTCCCCATTGCTGAAATTGCAGAACGTGTTCAGATGCATATCACGGCTCGAACCTGGGATCTTTCGATTTGGATCCAGACTCACTAATCGGTAAGCCACGCCCAGCCTACCATGAAAAAAGAAAGTTTGTACTATTGGGATTATCTTCTGTTACACAAGTTGAGTCCATTATTTGCAAGACAAATACAAGTAACATTATTCGATTGAGGTTTAACAAGTTACAACACACAACACAATGTTTACCATTACATAGAGGGTCGAATACACCATATTACAACAATTTTGAATATACAGATCAGCAAGTAACGTGAAAACTACGGCCGATTTAAAGTCTGAGTTGGACGGCAAGTATCAGACTACATCTTGACATTGTTTGGCATTACATAGGTAATATAATGGTGTCGAAAACTGATTGCTTTTGGGACGGATATGCAACAACCCTTTCAGACGAAAAATATTCATACACTCAGATCATAAAGATGTGTTCAGACCGGAGCATCCATTCCAATTAATGGAATTGGAAAACAACAGAATATCGATAATCTTCTTGGGGAACAGGAACATCCAGAAAGAGACTTCAAACAGGTCTTACCTCTACCGTAATAAGAAAAGCGCAGCGTCTTGTAAGATGTGTAAGAGAATCCTCCAACACAAATATCAATGGAAAAAGCTGTTCACGTGTCCCAGGCAAAATTGCTCAATATAATAAAGAAGAATGTCCGTCGGGAAACGAGGCCAACAAGGTGTGAACTCACCAAAATCAAGCTTTCAATCATACCACTAGTTCCAATGTTGCATACATCAAGCAATTGGAGCATTCATGCTATTCCTTAAGAATCCATACTGGTTAAGAGTCGTCCTATGGATTTTTGTGCGATAGCACTGTTCAAACGAGTGCTGGGAAACTGTTGTTCTCGTACACTAGATGGCTTATGGAAAGCAAACAGGGAGGAGTGGTGTACTTTTGACGTGACATCCTTATAACGGTGTCTTTTGCATATGAAACTATGTTCAAGAGGCACGGCCGTCAGATACAGCGTGATTGTACGTGGCAACATGGATTTTAATGATGTGGTGAGGCTCCAAAATCGTTTTAATATAATATATTCAGCCTCTGTATATGACATATGTGGATATTGTAGCATGTTGAAACATTCCAAATAATATTTAATAGTACATATGTATCGACGAAAAATAAACATTGAATACGTTTCTGCGAAGTATTCTGTGTGTGACGAGATAATTGTATCCATATAGCAGATGGTAATATTAGTCTATAAAAATTTTGAAACATTCTGTGTAGGACAAGATGATAGTCATAATTATACAGCAGATGGCACCATTTTTGTATATAATTAAAAGAGTAGCGAGATGAGATATTTTATTGCACCTTGAAAACAAGCGAGATAAATGGAAATTTTAAGATGGCAAATGAAAATATTTTATTACATTCTCTTTTAAAATTAATAATTAAAAGATAAGTAATGTTCTTAATGAGACGATGTAAGACATTATTCTATTCAAAAGCTTTACAAATATTACAAAAACTATAAATGGTGAAAATGAAGAAATTTTATCGTCTTTTTTATTACAAATATGATACTAAAAATATTAAATAATGGTATTGAATTAGATACCAAGCGTATGTAAAAAAGTATGAAAGAGTTAATACGAACAACGTATTTTAGAAAATTATGTATTCCTTTCCTAAAGAGAAAATACTTTAAAGTAAAAGAAATTCAAATTCGAAGTTACAAGTATGAAATGAAAATATTTTTAACATCCTAAAGTTCACATTGTTTTTGTAGTTACGGTATAAATGTAAAATTACTGAGCTAATTGAACAAAGGTGATATAGACAGCAACGTTTCGAAAGGAACGACGGAAGTCTCTCGAAACGTCGTCCCTTCTTTTCCACCTGACCTACTTTCGTAGTTTTGTCCTCAAAGATTATTTCTGCAAGTGTTAGTCTGAAATGGGCAGTTTCTGTCCATTTTACCCTTGTTAGATCATCAAGATCTACCTGAATCATCTATAAAATGACACAAGTTGGTCACTGGATTACATTTGCATAAGCTTGTGTCATTTAGCAAAGATATAAAATGATAAGATCTTTTAACATCGTGAAGTTAATCGCTGCTTCATATTTACATAATGTTCACAGTTTAAAATGGTAAAATGACACATCATGTTATGAATTCAAGTACCTGTTTCCGGTTTCGAAAAAAAGATATAAGCATGAGAATAAAACTATGTTGTTTTTTACTTTACATACTTTTAAATAGTTTCAAGAAGATGTCAGAAAATAAGTTATTTAAACCAGTCTTTAAGAAGCTGTAACCATTAAAGATGCCATGCTTGCACCGGAAAGGGCACGGCTCTTGACATGCAGTAATCAGCAGTGAACTTTTTAACTCAATTCCTTTTACTTCTTTTTGTTTACTAGATTTGCAGAAATATTTTCATTTCAGGAATTTCCGCTGAAAAATAAAACAAAACAAAGTATTATTTTATATTTATACAAAAATCATCTGGAGCTTAATACAATTAAAGAGAAAAATGATATTCACGGACTATATTAGAATGCATGTGTGGGGTTTGTTTGAAGTTATGCACAAAGCTACACAATGGGCTATCTGTGCTCTGCCCACCACGGACATCGAAACCCGGTTTCTAGCGTTGGAAGTCCGCAGACATTCCGCTGTGCTACTGGGGGGGGGGGGTTAAACAAAATGGGGATTTATAACGCTTTAAAAAATGGATTCAAGAATTTTGATAGTTTATTATAACTCATAATATTATAAAACGTCCGCATTTAGAATAAGTTTTTACCATTTGTGATATATGTGTGTGTATATACACGCATATGATTATTACATTATTTAATGTATAAGCAAATGAGTAATTGAACTGAATGAAACTTGTAAAATTAGTCTGCTTGTTTCAACAACTGTTTAAAACTGTCCATCTAACATTTTGAAATTATCAGTTTGAGATTACTGATTATGGCCAAAAGAAATTGTGACTTTGAAACGTCATACACTTTAAAGGTGTAAATACGTAATATTTATTTGTAGCTATTATTAAATAGATGTGGGTATAACGGTCATGTTTAATAGTGTAATGAAGTACATGTTTCCTTTTGCTATAATAACTGCGTTGCTTTTTGTCAAACGTGTAAAAACAAGTTTGGTTGTTTTGATAAAAAACCATCGAGAGGTTGCAGTGGATACAATAATATAATTAATATATTATTTTCGTACTCCTTGGAAATCAAGAAATATAAATGACTGTTCATCACATTATATACCCGGATGCTTGTTGAATCGTAGCAACGTATAAAGCTTTTAGTCAACTAATAGTCAGAATCTTTGAATATGTGGCGATATTGATGTGTTAGAGTTTTAACAAGTCTAAAGATAAAGTATACGTTCTTTCAAGAAAAAAAAAGAGTTACATCTGTATGATGTTTTAACTTACCAATAAACTACATATAGACATCTCAAGTCAATGGAAGACTCGCTAAATGCACACCTGCATTTGTGTACTTTTGAATTGGCTTTGTGTCATTTAAACAGGTCCTTAATACCCTAATAATTTCCTCGCTTTGTTATACTCAGCCAGAGTTTTTTTTTTTTAAATGTAATGTTCCTGCGACACTTGCTGCTGAAAAAAATGTGTATTCCACGATCCGTGCACCTGTGTAAACGATACACGAAACAGTAAAACTTGAAGTAAACTCGGCGGCTTAATGTGCAACTAATAAATGTACAGATGCCACCGACTCTTTCAAGGCGTGACGGATTGATTGATAATAGGTTTGCTAACATTTACATGCAGTTTGTGAGTCATCAAGTGAGACGTGTTTCGGGGTCGGAGGTGTTGATAATGGCCATTCTTGTCGCGTAAGAGGTGTTCTTTTAATGAGCATCGTCAAGGCTTCGACACACCACTATAGGCAGTTTAGTGTAGTAAAAAAACAAGTAGACATTAGGGTACTGCGAAAGTAGCATGAGCTATATGACAAAAAAAAAGAAGCTTTAAAACACCGTAAACAACAGAACAATTTGAAAATACCGTAAAGTTAAGATTTAAAACCTCTCATTCCTTCATAAGTTAAATATGCTTTTGACTTAATTGGGAGAATGCCTTGAAACATCTTAGTTTTCCAAAAGGAACAGCACATGCACTGTAAAGTTAAGTTCTTTAAAAGTTTTAAAATGAAATATGTTACAAAAACAAAAAAACATTGTACAAACAGAAAGTTTCAAAAGCGTTTACTGTTATAAATATCACCTTAGATCATTATCATATTGACATTAAACATCTCAAGGTCTTTTTTTGCCATTAAAACATCTCAAACTCTTTTTATGGCATTAAAACATCACAAACTAACTTTCTGGCATCAAAACATCCCAAACTCTTTTTTTGGCATTAGAACATCACAAACTCTTTTTTGGCATTAAATCATCTCAAGCTCTTTTTTGGCATTAAAGCATCTCAAGCTCACTTTTTTTTACATTAAAGCATCTACAGCTCTTTTTTTTTTACATTAAAGCATCTCAAGCTCT
The DNA here is from genome assembly GCF_000517525.1 of Limulus polyphemus. NCBI lineage: Eukaryota > Metazoa > Arthropoda > Merostomata > Xiphosura > Limulidae > Limulus > Limulus polyphemus. Next base: position 24,169 of record NW_013667077.1, read on the forward strand.
TTTTTTTTTACATTAAAGCATCTCAAGCTCTTTTTTTTTTACATTAAAGCATCCCAAGATCTTTTT
>NW_013667077.1:25103-26230 GCF_000517525.1 Limulus polyphemus
AGGAGCATTTACCAAATTCGAATATTACAAGTCATTTAACTTCAGTGGATTCTCATCGGACATTAGTAAATTTACGAAAATGTTACCTAACGTCACTGGTAGAAAACATTGGCGAAGAACACAAAGCTAGCTAGCTCCCTGTTAAAAGAATCGTATATACGTCAACTCGTAATCAACTCGCTCATCGTGAACCCTCCATACGATATCAAGGAAGTTCCAGACTAGAAAGAAGACTTTATATTGTTTGTAAGTTTATAAAATGTTTGTTTATAAATCATTGTGTGTGTAATAACTATTTATGATAACTGTTATTGTAAATTATATTGTTGTTTGTATATTAAAACATATTATTGCTAAAAAAAAGAAAGTTGTTTGTATCAATCTTGTTAGCAAATATCATAAACTGACTATATATCGGCTTTTACTTAACTGCTAAGTCCAAAATACAATTTAACTACTAAATTTAAAGTATCATTTAACTCAGTTTCATATTCTAATACATAACAATTACTCTTGTCGTAAATAATTTTTCTAGCCTGAACAAATATTCATTACTTGTCTACATTTCCATACAATTGAAGTTCAAATGTTTTTGTTTACATCTCCTTAATGTTTAACTCAACTGTTTATATTTGTTTAAATTATCGTGAAATTCAAACCCAACTTTTACTTAAGTATTTTCATACAACTGATGACTAACGGTTTTAACTGTTTATATTTTCATACCTTTTTTCATGCATTTAAATCTAATTGTTTTTAAGTCCTTGAATTTAGTGTTGCTATTGTATAAATTGGAGTCGTGGATAGATAAACTCAGTGGTTTAAGACTGCTTGAAATAAATAACTTTAGCAGATAAATAAATCGATCCTCGGACTGAAAAAAGGAAAACTTTGTCTTTTACATCATATTTTTGTGTTACATATTCACATACCACAAACAGAGCTTATTACTCCTCGTTTTTCTGTTAAATCGATAATCCAAAGAAGGAAAAGAAGTTCATACATTCCTCTAGTCAATACATGATCTAAAGAAGATCACAAGCCCAACCTATCTTTTAATTACTGAACGATTTGAGGACGGATTTATCAACGCATAACTTGCTAAAGGACATTAAACCAACCCATCT
>NW_013667077.1:26240-27378 GCF_000517525.1 Limulus polyphemus
GCTCTTTTTTGGCATTAAAGCATCTCAAGCTCTTTTTTGGCATTAAAGCATCTCAAGCTCTTTTTTGGCATTAAAGCATCTCAAGCTTTTATTTGGCATTAAAACATCACAAGCTCTTTTTGGCATTAAAACATCACAGGCTCTTTTTGGCATTAAAACATCACAGGCTCTTTTTTGGCATTAAAACATCTCAAGCTTATCTTCTCTAAATTAGCACCAGTTTAATGTCCTACAGAACGAATGAAAGCATGTGAAAATCATTGAAATAATTGTTTAAGAAATACGTACATTGGTAATACTCATACCCATTTCTTCTGTAAAATCATTTTAACAACATCTTTGATTTCGATTTGTAAAAAAAAAGGAGGGGGTATATTGTTGACTTTCAATAGTGCAGACTGTAATTATGATATCGCTTACCGACAGAGAAAAGTATATATATATATATATATAATATAAAAGAAACGTCCCTGTTATCACTTACACATTTAAAAATAAATATGGAACTACCAGCGTACACTATGCCGGGTTTCTTTGATATATATTCTATAATATTATCACCGATAAATATGCCGGTTAAATTACTTAAACAATTTTTAGATAACATAAATATGGCCAGTGAATATGTAACTCTGTGTTCTAAAAATTAGCACTTTCCATGAACTACAGTTGTACACGTAAGGTACATAGAACCTTACCATTTTGGAGTTATAAACAATGGACATGTTCAAACGGTATCACGTGATATAACACAGAGAAGACATGTTTAGTACTACGTCAACCTGTCCACTAATTCTGCTGGAATTTTTGATAATAAAGCTATTTTGTTTATGTCTTGTAAGTATATTATGTGACGGATTTATTATTATATATTTATTTTGATATCATCGTTTGTTTAGATTAAGCTTAAATTTAGAAATGTGCATAACTTATAGTGTTAAATATGTATTGCAAAACTCTCGCCTATTCTCTAAAGCTGTAGAAGATTCTCGAGTGTAAGAATCAAGAATATATGTGTATACGTAAACGCTTGTGTAGCTTTGTATTGTTACATAATTTGAATTTTCTAGAAATTCTCCATACGCCTATAAATATAACCAACGCGACGCGCCAAAAAAAGGAGTATCTATCATTAGTT
>NW_013667077.1:28213-35336 GCF_000517525.1 Limulus polyphemus
AACGCATAACTTGCTAAAGGACATTAAACCAACCCATCTTCTAATTACTTGATGATTTGAGGACGGATTTATCAACGCATAACTTGCTAAAGGACATTAAACCAACCCATCTTCTAATTACTTGATGATTTGAGGACGGATTTATCAACGCATAACTTGCTAAAGAACATTAAACCAACCCATCTCCTAATTACTTGATGATTTGAAGGACATTAGCTCAATCCCTTTTCTGGTCAATGGATAATTTGAAGAAGATTATTCTAACACGTCTTTAGAGAATGAATACTTGAAAAGGAACACGAGTTCAACCTGTCTTTAGAGAACGGATGCTTGAAAAAGGCACACGAGTTCAACCTGTCTTTAGAGAACGGATACTTGAAAAGGAACGAGTTCAACCTGTCTTTAGAGAACGGATACTTGAAAAGGAACACGAGTTCAACCTGTCTTTAGAGAACGGATACTTGAAAAGGAACACGAATTCAACCTGTCTTTAGAGAACGGATACTTGAAAAAGGCACACGAGTTCAACCTGTCTTTAGAGAACGGATGCTTGAAAATGGCACACGAGTTCAACTTGTCTTTAGAGAACGGATACTTGAAAAGGAACACGAATTCAACCTGTCTTTAGAGAAGGGATACCTGAAGAAACAACTTAGCCCGAGGACAATTTCATTTTAAAACCCCCTTTTTTGACGTTTTATTTTATAAATTTCTGAAAATCCCTCCAGCAGTAGTGGAGCGGAAAGATGCAAAAGATGATTAATTACGATCGATGCTAGAGTAAAACAAGTATTATACAATTTCATATGATGAACCTAAGCTATGCTCTTAGATTATTTGAAATGCCAGCCGGATTATCAAACATACTCGAAATTCTTAGAAACAATTGCTTGTTTGTTTCACATATTTTCTCAAAGTTACACAACGATTATTTGCTTTAGCCGCCCCTAATTTGTAACTGATAGACTAGAAGGAAGGCAGCTAGATAACAACACCTGCCCTAAACTTTTAGGCCCAAAAGTAGAGTACGGGATATTCTTGTAACAAGAATCAAACCATGAACCCTCATAGTCCAGCAATAACTATTAGACCTTGCCCCGTCCTAAAATGATCGTTTGGAAACTATATTTTCATTATAAATGAAAATTATGAGAGAATAATCAATCAAAACTTCTTTTAGGCTTAGAAACATTCATAGGAAAAAAAAAAACTAATAAATAAATATGTTCTTCCAGCCAAGAGTGTTAGAAGTGTTTCACATTCCCTGTTATCTATTGTGTGATAAAGAATACTCATTGTGTTACAACAAACTAAATGTGTTTATACAGAGAGAACGCTTAATTCGTTCTGTTTAAACATATTTTAGAAACCAAAGGCGTAAAAACCAGTAGCCCTTCCCATTACGAATCAGTTTCATTCACGCTTGCAGGCATGCCAAAACTATTTAGTTCACCACTTGACAAATAGCGACTGCGCCTGCGTAGATAATCTCCTTTTAAATTAGCCTTTCAAGGAGTAAACAATGGTTGAATTCAAGAAGACATCTGCTGTACGTTTGAGAGATTTCTTTAAGCGCACAGGAAAAAAATGTTTATCAACTTTGTCTGGCGTCTTGTCTTTCATCTCTTGGATGGGGCAAGACCTCTAGAGTTACAAAACTAGTTTATCACGCTTTTCATGTGTATAAAGGTATGGGAAGAACACAACTTCAAGACTATTTTCTGAACATTTTCCTTACTGATTGTGTGAATTAGACTTAACCTTGTCACCCAGACATGTAAACAATTAATCTTTGAGTAAATTTTCTTTATTTGTATCAAATCCATTCAATCCCACAATAGTATAGAAAGACTTCTTACTTCTGTGAACAAGCTTTTCAACTAACATAACGTAAGATTATAGTACTAAAACCAAAGCGTACAAAGAAGTTATTATAGTTTCTGAACACATTCGATTTAGAAATTAGGACTGTACGCAAGTTGAAAAGGCTTTAAGCACCATTGGTTCTTTGGAAAAATAAGTTTAGATTAATATAATTATTTTTAATTTGTTGACCTTTCGTAAAATGTTATTATCTATCAAAATATCTCAGAAGCGAAATCTATCAAAGATCGATTCATTAGGCTTTGTTCATTTGTAGTTAAGCACAGAGTTTCACAGTGGGCTATCTGTGCTATGCCCACCACGGGTAACAGAATACGGTTTCTAGCGTTATAAGATGGGGTAGATTTAAGATCTTTAAAAGGTTGATCCATTAATCTAAGAATTATTATGAAAAGCAAAATCTTTCAAAAATTGATTTGGAATAAAAATTTTTACGTAAAACACTAGCAAGCTAGCTATTCGAATACTAAAATTTGTAATAATTATACTTAGTCTCTGCACTTATTTCTAATTAACGAACAATATTTCGCCATTCTCATAAGCGACGGATAATTATGTACGTATTTATGAGTTTGGTCTTTGAATTAATAAGTTATGGCATTTTGCATCTAAAGGCAAAGAAAAAAAAAGACAAAATTTACTGGAAATTCTCTTATACACTTCTTTTACTGAACACCTACAATGAAGCCAATAAAGAAAGATGTATAATTTAACATTCATTTCAATTCATGCTTCGCCAGCTTAGGCGTTCTACATCGTAAGACAAACATAGAAATCGATACCTCTGTGAAATTTAAATAACTTTGCTTACCACACATGGTGTACGACTTGTTGCAAGTCTCTTTCTGGATCGTTCTAGCAACCCAAGATGATCCATACTGCTTTTTTTTTCCAATCATCACATATACGGGATACACTCTTCCTTGAAATTCTAAATCTCCGATCTGAAAACATCTTTATGGTCTGAGCGTATGAATATTTTGTGTCATATAGGCTATTACGTACCCTTCCCAAAACAGGTTAATGTTCGGTAGCATTACACTATTCACGTAACGCCAATATCAATGTCAAAATGAAGCCCTGAAAGTTGTTATTTCACTGCGACTTTTATATCGTCTATGGTTGTCACGAGACATTAATCTCATAAACTGATTGAAAGATCATCATGATACAATGCTTGATAGGTGGATCTTATTTGTGACATATTTTAGAGACATCCGAATCTGCATAGACATAGTAGTAAATTGTGTACATGCACGTGCCTTGATGAAATTTTCAAGAAATGACTTTGTAATTCCCTTCAAAAAGTTCCAACTCTCTGCAAAATTAATTCTTATTTGTTGTCGAAAGTATTTCAAAACAACTGTATGTACACCAACTGAAATCGGAACAAAATATATTTTCATTGTGAGGGACATTTTCAGTAGTAGTAAGTAGTATATATATATATATGTCGCTTTGAGGCTATTATCGCCCTATCCTAGCAATTTATGCAGGTGTTGAAATCGAATATATTCTCATCATAACCTTAGATGTAAACATTCTTGTTCTTTGTTTACTAAGGTTTGTTACATACAATGGGGTAAAAATACGTCATTGCATGTAACGGCATCTGCTGGACATTAACCAGTATGGTGGCCGTATAATAACACAACCGTAGCTATATTTAATCTTCGATTTATTTTTAATTATCTTTACATAATTATAATGTACATTTTTCGATTTGGAATATTAAAAGTATTCCCTGAGAATAGTTATAACTTATGTCTTCACTCTAGTCTAGCACTGCTAAGTTAAGGACGGCTGGCGCAGATAGCCATCAAGAAGCTTTGCGAGAAATTCAAAAACAAATCGAAAACCCCCAGGTTTGCTTTTCACGAGTAATGTTCATTAGATATTTATTTCTTTGTATACAGAGAGGAAGTTTTCAACTTTATTCAATTATTTCTATGCTGTTTAGAGCAATTAATATATTTATATATCTTTCAAATATGCCCACTCTTCTGTGTCATTATTTTGTCAAGATTACCTGACTGTTCCTAGTAGACTTTCCATTACTTTCAACGTGAATGATTAGTTCCAGCCCACAACACACCAATCTACATTTATGTCTAAAATATAATAACATTTTTAAATCATTGCCTCCTTTTTGATTTTTATGAACTAAGTGAAACAGCTGTTTTAATTTCTACAGTAAAAATAAGACGAAAGTTGTGTTTGTATTTTGTTTTTTTTACACTTGATCATGTAAAGATACCGTTGACTAAATACCAGTCTGGTAACATGATCAGAATATATTTTGGCTGGTTACTTTGATATTAGAATTTTATGCTCTTAATTCAATAAAAAAAATATAAGTTTATTCATACAAATTCTAGATCCCTTGAAGACTTATTTGTTGCATAAGCCATTTATTACCACAGTTCATAATGGTTCTTCGAATATATAAAATAGTAAGTTTTCATGATCGCGTTTGAAAGTTTTCTTTATTGTGGATGTTTCTATTCCCCTTTGTCTTGTGAGTCACTTGCAAAGAAAGGACAGGATTTTTATTTATTAGAGAGGTATTTGGAACAGGAAATGACGACAAGATTCTTGGTAGATTTTGAGGTGTAGACAGTTAGAATCCGCCCATGTTAGTAAATTCGTAAGTCAAATCGACATGAAATTTTTACTGTCAAACGTCAGCTGATATGTGGTTAATTATAGTTCTTACATGTTCAGTAAGCCTGAAATGATTTGGTGATTAGGGCGCTCGACTCGCACTCTAACGGTCGCAGGTTTGAATTCTGTCACCAAAATAATTATGTCTGTGTCAGAGCGGGTTGCGTGTCATATATATATATATATATATATACTAAATGTGCATATGTAAGTATTTATTGTAGTCAAAAAAGTACATACAATGTACATTATTGTTTGGCTTTATAGTATATACAAATATGTATATTTAGCGAGGAATATTTTATGTAGCTCATTGAAAGTTTAAATGCAATAGTACCTGAACGTTGGTCCTTTGTCTTTAAAATTTTGTCAAGGGGGTGTTTTAATTTTGCAGTTTAAATACAAAGAAAGTTAATCCTTAGATTACTATCTTATTCTTATTCAGTCGGTATAATGAATTGACCAAAAACGGCGAAAACACGAATCTTTATATAAAATGTTTATGAAAAAACCAACATTAATTAGTGAGATTAACTTTAACATGTACACAATGAACTCATGAACCCTCAAATAATCCGCTACAGTGATAGTCTTGAAAAATGTGTGTTCAAAAACATGTGATGGTTCATATGAACCCAATCAATAATTTTTGGGTAAATATATGTTTATTTGGTTCATTATATATATAGATATATGATAGAGTTTGAATAAGAATGAAACGATAACCTATAGAACTAGGGCAGTTTGTGTACTGAATAATTATTGTGTTGCTATCTTCTATACCCATCAGAAGATCTGGTAGAGTAGCTTGTGTACTGTGTAATTATGTTGATATATTATTCATTCGTCAGATCCGGTAGTGCGAGTTGTGTAATAATGCCGATAACTTAACTACTCAATAGTTTTGGTAGAGTAGTTTTTGTACTGTATAATTATGTTGGTATCTTAAGCTGGAACAGTTGATTTTATAATTGCGTTGATACCTCAATACTTAACTACTCATAAGAAGTGGTAGAATAGTTTGTGTAGTATAAAATCATGTTTTGCCTTCTTAACTACTCACCTGATTTGGTAGTTTGTTTATTTCTTAATTATGCTTATAGTGTATCCCTTAACTACTTTCTGTAGGTTGTATAGCGATATGCTCTTATTAGGTTAATGCATTAAAATGTCGATAAATAAATATTACTGAACAGCACAACTCCTATCTGAGAGCAGAAAAAGCAAATTATTACTCGAGACCATATACACAGTTACATTTGACAACTTAAAGACGACGATGATCCCATGTCGATGACTTCATACACTAGTGTTACATTTACTTTATAATCTATATGCATTTATTTCAGACTTAAAGAAGAGAGCTGTTTTTAAATATCTCTTTAGAAATTTAATACATTTAAGTAAGGGTGTTACATAGATCTCGGCTGTTGTGAATTGATATAGAGATATTAGCTTAGCTTTACTAGCCTTAACCATTTTCTCTTCTAAATGATATTTCTGTCAGGGATTTCATGGATGATGTTTGGGGGAAATTTATCAACAGTACAATCAAGCCACGTTTCTTCAGTACATTTAGGTTCATTATTTATTTCGCTATACTTGGAAATATTTGGAAATAACTCATCCTTGTTCATTCATGCGAGATAGGGTTGTGATCCACACACCACATGGATCAGTATTGTTTCTTTAGCGATTGAAAAGTTGCTAGGGTTCTCACCGCAAAATAATTCGCAAAAGTATAGGCATCATCATTAAGGGCAGCGTTTTTCGAAAACAATGAGTGAGTTAATTCGGATACTTTGAATACTTTCCAATACTTTAAATTTCGCAACTTCTGAATACAAGCCAACATCATTAAGTACGGTAGTACTTAATAGTAGGGATAGGGATGAAACAAAATGGCGGCCATAAAAATCGCCCGTTTAAAACCACCTTTAAAATATCTGAATATTAACAATGATTAAATCACAGTATTGGCTGAGCAAAACCAAAACTTATTATACTTATAAAGCTGCCTAAATCGCTATATACGTGCTCATTGAGTGAATGAAAATTTCGCTATTTCAGCGAATTTTCATTTAAGTAAGTAAGTAAGTGATTTTTCCAGACAAGCGTACAGAAAAAATGACGAACCTTATCGCCCTAATTCTTTCACAGAACTCTTCCGTCTGGAGTCCCAATGATTCATTTCTTGTACCGAAAAGGATACTAGTATATATGTATAAAACGTCGATTTTCGATACCTCACTACTATAAAGGCTTGATGTGGTCTGATATTTCATTGGTGGTAGTGTCCAGGGTCACTAATGAGGAGTGGAATTCTCCGAAACTAGTCTGGTTCACAGACACACACACACCCCCAATTAAAGAATAGACCATTCCAGCTTTTACTTGTTGTTAAACAAATGTTTAAACAACTCTATTTATTCAATTATGTATAAAACGGACGATGCGCTACTTTGGGCATATAATTAGATTTGAGGGTAGGTTGGTAAAGATCTTGATGAGTAATATAATTGAATCAGATATACGTGCATCCCACGCTTCGTAGTGCTAGCGCACAAAAATACAG
>NW_013667077.1:36288-42645 GCF_000517525.1 Limulus polyphemus
TATATATCGATCTCCACTTGTCTTTACAAAATTTAGTTTTTTTTATTATACTTATGAATACCAACACTTCTAACAAAAACACTAATATGTTAAGCCTTTATTGTTAAATGTTATTTCTCTTTTTTCTGTATTCTTTATTTTTATTTGGCAGTGCAAGCACACCATTGACTGTCCTCTCTTTCTCCCTTCGTCCCCCGGTGGTACAGCAGTAAGGCTACGGACTTACAACGCTAAAATCCTGGGTTTGATTCCTCATGGTGGACACAACAGATAGCTCAAGTGGGCTTTGCTTTAAAACTTTAATGTTATTTTCGTGCTAATTTATGCTTTTTAGTCTTGTTGCATTGATTTATTGTTTATAATTGGAGTTAGAGAAATTATAATTCTTTCTTAACAAATCTTTGATTGAAATTTAGATCATTTCGGAGAAAGCCACGGTAATTTCTGAAATTACCTTTAAACATTGGTCTTAGACGAGATGATTCATAAGATGTACGAGTTTCAGAAAACTCGATCACTTACAAATACAAACTACTGTAATGCTGTTAGTTTACCCAGGAAGCCTCAATATCTCTGTTTACTGTCAATACTAAATGTCTCCTGAGCAAAAGTACTGTTACTCCTATTAAAACCAACCCTATTTTGTGTAACAGTCAAGCAGGTCATTTAGAAAGCAGGCCTGGCATGGCCAAGTGGTTAAGGAGCTCGATTCGCAATCTGCGTGTTGCGGGTTCGAATCCCCGTCCAACCCACCATACTCGCCCTTTCAGCCGTGGGGGCGTTATAATATAACGGTCAATCCCACTTTTCGTTGGTGAAAAAGTAGCCCAAGAGTTGGCAGTGGGTGGTAAAATAGGGACGGCTGACAAAATCCGTGAAAAATTGCTAAAAAAATGGCTTTCATAAATTTAAGTGATCCATGCGTCTTTCGCATGTTTTCTAATCATTCTATCAAAATTTATCATCTTTTTTTTACAATACACTAAAGAAGCCGTGTAAAAATGGTGAGCCTTATAGGTGTAAAAATGATGGGCCTGTTCGTACTCCAAAGCATCCTAAAGTTTACTGAGCAAGACAACTAATTGCATATGGTAGACTGAGATAATGTTGTATTTAATATGCAATTCTCATTACCTCTTTGCAGGGGTTCACAAGACAAACACATATACCTTTAATACCCTCAATGACTTTTTCTTCTCTTTAAGAGTGCTGAAGATAACATCGATTTCATTCCAATCCATTAGAAGGCACTGTAGAAGTAAAATTCCCTCCAGGAATCCCTAGAAAGGAGTAGCTTTGATAATTACATGCACGTCTCGTGCTTGTTGTTGAATTATATTTTGATCTTAAGCCACTTCTTTTCAAAATGTGTTGATCAACATGATTATTTGCATAACTAACCAGTTTTTGTGTCGTTGGTATTAGCCACTGTATCAAGGTAAGAAATGCTTCTCTTACTGTCTCGCTCCTGTCACACAAATCAGATACAGCTAATACAGAAAACCCGTTCATAATTAGTGGTCCGCACCAGTCCCACCCAGACACTCAACTTGGTTTGTTCACTCACGTCTCTCTCTACAAATATCTTAATAAGTGAGTAAACTTTAGAGCTGTAATTAATACATTTCTCTGTTGTGTCGGGGCATTAAGACTATACTAAAAATAAGCTCTACTAAAACGAATCTATTGTATCTTTATACATTTATAAAATTCTGAATGTTCTTATCCCGTTCTCGAATTTGCCTTTTAAGTTGTTTTACTAATTTTTTTTAGTAATATATACACGCTCATTTGAAAAAAAAAAGTTGATGTTGTTATGCTGCAAACACTCGCATATATGAAACAAATACGCACATGTACATTTCCATGAATTAGCCAACTTGACGTATAATGTTGAAAGAATACTTCATGAAAGCTAACACTGATCGGATGACATTAGTCATAGAATGGCAATAGATTACTTAGATAGTATCCACTGCTTATGTTGTCAGTGTAATCTGTCACGAAGAACCATATACATTAAGCTTAACTGAGACTGTCGGCATTGAGGCATAGACATGATACTGGGGTCAGATTAAGGAAGTGGTCCCATCATTTTATGTATAAATAAGCTTAAACAACGATCCATCTCGCTGTTACTCAGCTGAAAAGAATGCAACTTCTCAAAGTACAATCAGCTAATGCGTCTGGATATCTACGACTCTCAAGTATCCTTTGAGAACTGCTTAGCGTTCTACTTTCATTTCTACTTCCCGAGTTCCGTTTTGTTGGTCGATTTCCGTCAGTAATGAATGGTAAAATGGTCGATGGCGCGTGTGCATATAATTATCTCTCGTTAACGAACATTCTCTTTCATAGGTCTATTCAATAATATCTTATTATTGGGCAAAAACTAAACAAACGAAGGATTTTTCGCGTACTTGATGGTTTTTCAAGTATATCAGAATTCAACAGCTAACACTCAATCAGTAACTGTCTTAGAAACGTTAAACGTTGTCAGCGTCCTCTATCTTTTTATCTAGATACATACAGGTTTTTAAATTAGTACAGTGTGCTTAGTACATAGGTTACGGTGAGCTTACAATATTCCCTTTTAGTCTAAGTGTTTCTTTCATTAAAACGTGTCTTCAATAATTTATCAAATTACTTGTGAACATATGTGGCTATTTAACAATGTGTAATATTATATACATCAGTTTGTTAAACTTGATTGTTCGTCTAGTTAATTTGCCAAACAGTTAAGATTGACTTGAGGACACTAGGATCCAAAGTATTAGAACCAGCAACACTATCCCATTAACAAGCTGAGCGTATCCTGTAATTGTCCTAGCCTTGCTGTCTCGAGTACTCTCCTCTTCATTACGATATATTTTTTCAAAGTTCTGATAGACAAGAACAGATTTAAATCGTTAATCTAAACTGCGGGTGCTGATAATGTTAACATATTTTAATGCATTGCTGTTTTCAGCGGTATTGCAGCGCGAACCATGGTCTTGCCTCCCCAGCCCCGGACCCTAGCCTGTAAGCTAATACATGTCGACAAATCTGTTTGTCCTTTCTCAGTGTGGTTTCGAGAGTAACCGATCAGACATTTATGTATAATAACTGGAAAGTACGTTATGTTTTCACGTGAATTTTTTTTCCCTCTTTGAAAAATAAGAAATGTTGAAATTCCATTGAGTCATAAAATCAAACTGAAACACAATTTAAACTAACTGGTATTGAGCTCTTTTACATTACATTGTTATCTGTAGAAAGCAATCATCCCCCCTCCCATCCCCCCGCGATACCACTAGAAATCCTGGTCTCATAAAAAAGTTAGGATGTTCTGTCATCAACAAACAAAACAAGGAAACAAAATTGTATCTTTCAAAAGTAACTGGGGGATTAAAAAAACACCAATTATGGCTTAACAGCCCACAGTTAAGAGCGCCCCTTATTTTTGTTTTCTTAGCACATTTGAATGTAACTTTGGTTTCTTTAATCTGTTGCTCGTGACAGGATGATAGTACCGAGGAAACCTTCGCATATTCAGTTATATATAAGTATAATAAGGTATTGGGTTGGTAAGCATATATTTATGTTTAACTGTTTTGATAATGGATTGAACTTCTTCCCACGCGAATGCTAATAAAGGGACGCGTTGATTTAATGTGGATAAAAGAGGCCAAAAAATTTAAAGCATTATCCGAAATTTAAAGAAAAAATGAACAGCAAGACCACTTAAGGTAGCGTATACCCTTTATATAGTCTTATCTATATATTGGCATTTTTATCAGAAAACAAACACAAAAAATCTTCACACTACACTTTTTGTATAAAAATATATTTAAATGGGTACAAAGACATTCTGGCACATGTTGTGTAACATTACCACCGTGGCTAATTTATATATTATTGAAATAAAGAAATGCAAAATAAATGTTTTATGCTCCCGATAACTTCTACAAACATGACTGACTGCTCGTGCTCCCCAGTGGCACAGCGGTATGTCTGCTGACTTACAACGCTAGAAACCGGGTTTCGATACTCGTGGTGGGCAGAGCACAGATAGCCCATTGTGTAGCTTTGTGTTTAACTTAAAAAAAACAAAACTGACTGCTCCTGAAAATGGCCCAGACTTTGATGGGCGAGATCTGAAAAATTAGTCTCAACTAAGGAAAACTCTGAAAGTAAAGAGGTTAAGGATTCAAAATATGCAAAGAATTGTGACATTTTTTTACATTTATAGGGTATATGCTACCTTAAAGTAACGCTGCTTTACTTTGCAAGAGTATACCACAAATAAATAAAGCAGCTATAAAAACGACAAACAATTACCATATTCAGGACGGATTTTATACTATGTTGTTTTGACTATGTTCAGACCTCACATAACTTGTTGTAAAAATACTTTAAATTAACTTTTACCTAAGCCTGTCACTTTAAACTAACTATTTTAACGCAGCCTAATTCATTCCATGCGTTTTCGTCATACGTTCTTGCGTTTAGAACGACTTGGATGGTGAATTCCAGTGTGTTTAAACATTTCTATTTTCCCGGAGTTGTAATTAATTTAAATATTTGTTTCCCACCTCGACTGTTTTATTTCTATTTAAATGTACCCATGTGTTTTATAGTTTTTAATATCAGTGATTTCACCTATTATTCTACCTCCTATGATTGAAACATTTTAAATTAAAGTCATATCCAGTTATTTATCAAATGATATCGGTAGTAGCATTTTCATTCTGAACAGCATATAAGGAGACATAGGCTAAAGGACTAAATAAGAAACGTCTATTAGGTTTCGGGCATAGCCGGCCCTAATTTTGAACTCCTGGCTGAAGGGAAGGTAGCTAGTCAATAGCATCTTCCGCCACAAGAACTTTGTTCAGCTTTGTATCGAATAATAGGATGACTGTCACTTTTATAATATATCCATAGTTGAAAGTACGGAGCGTTTTCAGTGGCATTGCAGCGTGAACCATGGTCCTTTACGTCCTCAGCCCAGGACACTAGCCTCTAGGCCATGTCAGGCCCATTTGTCAAGCGGCTATTATAAATATCAGCCTGGCTTTAATTACTTATATTACCTGCAGTGCAGTTCACGGTATTAACAAAAAATTCATGGTTTTAATTTATTTCTCGTTAATTTCAGCGATCAAGTATTCAGATTAGACGGAGTACGAAAGTTTGGGTATAAAAGCGATAATCAACCACGTGTGTGAATCTTGAGGACAGCAGAATGGCTCGTGTGAAGCATACTAATGGGTTGCCGGCATATAAATGTCCTGACGTGTTGACAGTATTTGTCAGATATCATGCAAATACGGCATTATCCTTAATTAGAAGCCGACGTGCTTCAAGTCCACGCGTTAAGAAAATACGCAGTGTAAACACACAGGCTGATAACTTACCTACTCAACCAAACTTAAGGCGCAAATTGTGACGTTCCTCGCCTGGAACTGTCTCGCCTATAGTTATGTAAATTTACGATTGATTACGGATTATAAGCTACTCGTTATCTTCTCCCGGTGGATTTCCGACGGGCTGTTTACGTGTTCCCTCTAGGGTAATTCAAGATGCTAATGACAGTGAAGTTCCCGGAGAAGGGACGAAATCGCCTGTCGGCTTCAAGTTTCCAGATTATATGTTTAAAAGTCGAAGTTAATCTAGCTAAACACAACGACATGAAATTGACAAAACAGTCGGTTTCTGTTTACTCCATTATGTCTATCGCATTTAAAACAAACGAATAATACCGTACGTTAACTAATTAAGTTTTATTTCAGGCTATTGTAGTCATTTTCAAACGAAAGCTTCACGCTATGGTATTGTATGTATTTATAAATAAGAATATATGTCGAAGACAACATTTGAAGTTATAAAAACAGGTATGTAATATTAAGTTATTTATTGTTAACGTGGGGTCTCAATTTTAACCGAAAGCATTCTCGGGCGATGAATCTGTTGGTCGTTTATCGATATAGTTGCGAAAGTAACCAATCAGACATTAAGATATAATAACTTGAAAGTACGTTATGTTTTTCATGTGTATTATTATTTTTATATTTTTCATTCTCTGAAAAAATACGAAAATATTGAAATTCCATTAAATCATACTTACATTAACACAACTTGAGATAACTCTTTTACATTACATCATAATCTGTAGAAAGCAATTCCTCCTCCCCTTCCCCACGATACAACTAGAAATCTTAATCTCCTAAGATAATGTAGGATGTTCTGTTATAATTAAACAAAATAGTATCTTGCTAAAGTAATTTTTTTGGGGGTCAAAATATGGCCTAACAGCCCACAATGAGAGGCGCCCTTCATTTTTTTCTTTTTTGGCACATTTAAATGCAAATTTGG
>NW_013667077.1:43648-59920 GCF_000517525.1 Limulus polyphemus
GCCACCGTCGAAGAATAAACTCTACTCAGTTTTGAGAAGGGAAACGGTGAAGCTCTTGATGAAGTTACTACCACTGATGTGACTGTTACCGACGATAGGACATTTCCTGATGAAGTAGATGAACCCCATTTGAAGCAGAAGCCAACAAGACGGAGACCAGTACGGAAGAAGATACGTCCCGTAAAATTAAGAGACTTTGTTGAATTGTAATTTTGTGATTGTAATTCTGTACATTTAATTAAGTTATTGTTAATTGTTATTGGTTTATTGTATGTGGGTATTGTTCGGGACGAACAATATTAAGGAGGGGGCAGTGTTGCGTCAGCGAGGTCACATGACTAGTGTCACGCCACGTTTCTAGAACTATCCTGTACCTTGGTGAATGCCCTAACATTTACTGGATATAGAGTAGTCTGGTATATATATAAGAGGGTGACAACGTGACGGAACAACAATGTGTGTGTAGATAGTGAGTAATTGAACTGCAGTCAGAAAGTATTGTTGAAGTTCTTTGTTATAGCGTTTGTTTTAGCGCGATTGTTGAAGTTGAGTGTATCGGTAAAGTTATATTCAGAAAGAATAAACCAGTTTTATTAAGTAAGGACTTGTGTCGCTAAAGTTTCGTCGGAACAAATTTACGGAAAATCAATTAACAAACTGAGACGTAACAATATGTTGCCCGTGGCAGGATGGTAGTACTGAGGAAGATTTCGTATATTTAGTTACACATGAGTATAATAAGGTAATGGGTTGGTAAACATATTTTTTTATGTCTAACTGTTTTGGTAACGGAAAATATATTAAGATATTGGGTTGGCAAGCATATTTTTATGTTTTAACTCTTTTTTTTGACAACGGATTAAACTTTTTCACACGCGAATGCTAATATAAAGACGCGTTGTTTTAATGTGGATAAAAGAGGTTGGAAAACCTTAAGGCATTGTCTTAAATGTAAGAAAGAAGTAGCGAAGACCAGGTAAAGTAACGTTTCTTTATTTTGCAAAGAAATAAAGACGTTATAAACATGACAAAAAATTACCATATTCACGATGAATTTTAGATTGTATTGAAAATGAGTGTTGACCACATGTGGCAAAATAATTTGTTTTTGGCATCTCGCTTTTCCTATTCAGCAGAGTTAGGGCTTTTCAGTTCATTGAATTAAAATGTTTTAATAATTATTATATTGCTTAGAACAAATAAAATAAAATAAAACTTTGATTTAAAGATATTTAAGGTTATGCATAAAAATACTTATTGTTTGGTTCTGATCTGTCGTAAAGTTAGAGTTAGTGGGTTGATGAAGTTTCAAATGTGTGCAACTTCGCAAGAACGAATACATAAAAAGTCAAATATGCTGTTAAACATTTTTCTTTCTGTAAAATATGAAAATGGCTGTTGTTTTGATCCCAGATTCAGTAATACCATCTCCTCTTTAAAGTATTCAGTATTCTTTAAATTAAAAAGTGGAGTATTATACTTAGTTTGAAGTGTTATCTTGTATTCTTTAAAGTACCTTTTTGTCTTTTCTTTTTAAGTCCTTCCAATTATAAGTGTATTTGTGGTGGTATTCTACTGTCAAGTAGTCGGGAATTTATTATGAACCAAAGATATATATACACGTTCTAAACATGACATCCTTGGTATCACAGTTCTATCTGGGGTGACACGTCAGTTATTAATAATTACAGTTAATGTGTAATATAATGTTTAACCCTGTAAAAGGTACACAAAGATCACAAACTTTACCTAAAGTTATAATAATGAATTCACAAATGCTTTTCTGTCTAATTCTTAGAGAATGGACTTCTTCTGTAGTTCTTGTAGTTTTAATGGAAATTTAGGCAATGTTCCAGCTTCATTTCTCATCTTTGTTTACGTAGGTATTGGAATAGAGCGCCAGGTCCCCCATTTCCAATTTGGGGGGCGGACACTTTAGTGTTCTTACAAATCTCAAAAAGTTTACGATTACTCCAAACTGAATCGAGTTTTTGGTCCAAATTGAATCCTCATTATAAACTAATATACTTTTTAAAAATTAAGTTGGAAGCTGGAAAAATAGATGAAAAGACAGAATAAAAGGTTTGTTTTTTTAATATATAGCTACACAATGGGATATCTGTGCTGTTTCCACCACGGTTATCGAAAACTGATTTTCAGCTTTATAGTACTTCAGACTTGCTGCTGAATCCCTGGAGGCAAGATAAACGAATTAAAATAATTAAGTAGAAGTTGATGCAAAATAGTCATTAAATTAGTTATTTTTACATTAATTTTGCTTGTGTTTTTTCCCATAATCTCCATGATATTTTGACTCTTACTGCATCAAAATTTTCCCAAGTTGACACTAAATATTAAACATTTCAGGAGAAGTATGACTCAAATTCCTATAGTTTCCACCTGCTTTAGGCAAACGTATTTCTGATAAGCATAATTCACTTCCAACTTTGATTCCCCTTCACACACATTTTGCATCTGATACCTATTTGTTAGCCAGACTACTAGATGCATAGTCATGACTAATACTGTCCTTGAATTCCCTATAATATTTCATTTTGATAAAAATGTTAGACAGAGCTTGGAAAACAAAGACTTTTAGCATTGATATGTCATAATAGGTGTACCTATCTAAACATGCTACCCTTGACATCAGTTACTGGCTATCCTAGATATCTACTTCCACTATTATAGCTGCTTCGTTGGCTGGCTGTAACTACTATTCATGAAGCCGTTTTGTGAAGTTATTTGGTAACAACAACAACTGGAAATGATAGCTCAGAAAACTAATGTATAAGTGTCTTGAAAGATTTAGCTATCACTTGGAGTTTACGTTTAGTATTAATAACACAGGGGCTTTAATAATTGACACGAATTTAGATGCATTTGGAGTTTATGTTTAGTATTAATAACACAGGGCTTTAATAATTAACACGAACTTAAATGCATTTGGAGTTTATGTTTAGTATTAATAACACGGGGGCTTTAATAATTGACACGAATTTAGATGCATTTGGAGTTTATGTTTAGTATTAATAACACGGGGGCTTTAATAATTAACACGAACTTAGATGCATTTGGAGTTTATGTTTAGTATTAATAACACGGGGGCTTTAATGATTAACACGAATTTAGATGCATTTGGAGTTTATGTTTAGTATTAATAACACGGGGGCTTTAATAATTAACACGAACTTAGATGCATCTGCATTCTTACTCATCTAATGAAATATGCTTAGTTTGGCTTGAATCAACTAATAGTTAGAACTGACGAAGAAGTTTCCGTTTTCACTGTTGGATATTGCACTCCAATTATTTGCTTGTTCCAGGTATATCCAGGAAGCTAATTCGACATACGCAGCTTGTCGACCGCACGTTCAACGTACTTTTGTATGCCATGAGACTACTGCAGTACACAGTTGATGTGATTGTTGGAAAATAAGACAGGAGCCTGATCTCTCAGACCTGAATAGTTGCTATAATCAGACCTTGAGTCCACAGTTGATCTGATTTTCCATAACACCTTACTAATCAATCCCTCTTTACATTTTAAAACAGTAACAAATAAAAAAATATAGCACAGTATCTTATGTGCGGAGCTCACTTGGTTAATCTCAGGCCTCATTCTGTCTATCAGCAAACCCTCTTTAATACGGAGGTTCTGTTCATCATTGACTCTTGCTAGGATCTTAAAATAATTTAATAGATGACTACGTTATCCTCATCTACAACATATTCAATTACACTAGACTTAGTCGTGGATCTGTAATTTGCATGTTCTTTCACACGAAATAACGATTTGTATTTAGTCTCATATTTTATTTAGTCATCCTTCTTTAAATATAAATATATACATAAAAAACTTGGCGATTGCTTAACCTGTTATTTAATTTAGTTTGCTGTTAGGTTTATTTTAGTATTTTTTGCTTGTATGGTGTGAACATTATGATGTATTTAGTTTATTAGTTTATTGATATATTTATTATTTTATGTAATTGTATAATTTGTTTCTGTTCACTTTTGAAGACATTTTAATTTGCTTTTTATTTTTAGCAGAAAGGGGTCGTAACATTTGGTGACTCTGTCTTTCTGTTCAAAACTCTACATCTAAATTTAAAAATTGTATTTGGGTGGGTAAATTTAAACAGGAATAGATTCTAAGTTCTAGGTTATTATTCATGTTGGTTGTTTTCACGTTTAATGGGGGCTTAAGTTTACAGTCTTGTTACTAATTAATCTAGTTTTAAGATTTAGATTACATTTGAGATTTCCTTAAAATAGATCGATTACTGATATTCTTAAACAACGCTAAGGAAAACCTTTATTAACCCAATTCAAAAATGCTGAAAGAATATGCGTGAATTATCCTAAAACTAAAGTACATGTATACTTTTTGAATTAATGTAAACACTTGAAAGGATGTTCATGGATTTTGAATTTTTCATCCTCAATTATTTTACTCTAAATAATATTATAAATCTCAAAATTAACTCCTAAATTTCGAATTCATAACAAAAGTCATTATTTAAGTCTATAACACGACAAATTATACAAGCATTCAAACTATTGGTAAACCATGTAGTTTGTTTTGATATTTTACATTTCAAATATTCTTTTGAGGGGCCTGGCTTATCCTGGTGGTTAGGGCGCTCAGCTCCCAATCTGAGGGTCACGGGTTCGAATCACCGTCATCAAACATGCTTGCTTTTTCAACCATGGGGTCGTTATAATTGTCTGTCAATCCCATTATTCATGGGTAAAAGAGTAGCCCAAGAGTTGGCGGTGATATGTGTTTACTAGCTGCCTTTTCTCTAGTCTATCACTGTTAAATTGGGGCGGCTAGCGCAGATAGCCCTCCTGTAGCTTTACGCGAAATTCAGACAAACACAATGAATGCTACTGAAAATATTTTTTTAGCTCATGGTTTGAAATTAATTATTCCGAATAAGTAATGATTTGAAGACTATTTTACCAAATGCGCACAGTTTTTGCCACTGTTGTCACTACAACTGATTTGGTCTAATTCTCCGCATAAAAGAAAATTTTATCATACACAAACTGAGGCCCGAGATCGACCAAGTAAGCTCCGAACATAAGCTTGTTTTTGTACAATCTCTGTTTCCTGTTGTTGCAGCACAGCCTTTTCCCGTTAGCAGTAAGCAATTATGTGCATCAACTATGGTTAATATTAACAACTTAACATGTTTTGTGAACACTTAGAAATATTACATAAGGCAAAAGACCTTACCTGATGCCTCCTGAAAATCCCATCATATTTATTTGCTAAACAGCTTGAAGATTATTCAGTAGCCTGATAGGTTATGTATCTTGTATTAGGAGTTGTGATGACTCAGATTTTACAGTATCATCATAATTGGAATAGTCCTGCTGAGAAAGTTTGATATACCAGGACGACTGACTTAGATAACCGCTCTCTGTATCTGATCATATCTGTAAACAATAGGTTATTAAATTTAGCTCTCTTTAATATATATCCTTGTTTATTTCTTTAGGTATTCTGACATCATATTCAGTACTACTTTGGATATTAGCTATATTAAAGGATTTGTTCCACTTTGTAAAATAATGCATTTCAACAAATATAGATTGATTACCATGACCAGTCTTTGAAAGAAGCCCTTCGGTGCTTAGGGCAATGTGCTGAAGAAGTAAACCAACAGCTTACTATTTTAGCTTGCTCTTACATGGTCAGCTTTTCATCTGGATTGCACACAATCTACAATGTTACGTCACTGCTTTATTTTGCTTGTTTGTTGTTATGTACAAAGCTGCACGATGGGCCATTTTTGTTATGCCCACTACGTGTATTGAAACCCGAGTTTGAGTATTGCCACTGCTTCATGATTCGCCACAGCTTTGGTTAGTAGAAATGGGAGTGTTGCTTAGTTATGGAGCGGGATGTAATGTAACTTAATGTAATTTAATACCCAAAGTATTTCTGGTTTAAAATGCAGCCTATTCGCCAACGTATGACCACCATGACTTTGTATTCAACTTAGTTAAAGTGTCATCACGACATACCATTCATCATATCCAACTGATCATATAAATGCAAGATTGTGTGGGCATTAGTGAGTTGTTTGTCAACGATAATTAGTGGGTGGTTAATTGTCGTTCTTTTGTTTGATTAGTATTAGCTAGGTGGAGTTTGGATCCTCTGTTTCTTTCAATGCTTCAATGACATTTCTTTTGAGTATTCAACCACGTTTAGTGCGCTTGCTATTACTTTGGCTTGTTACAGCATTCAGTAGCCAGGATCAGGAGACTGATTGAATGGAGATGCCCTGATAGTTTGCTGTCTTATTCAGTTTACCCAAGTACTATGAATCTTATAGGGTACATTTAGAGTGATACAATTCATAGAATATTGGACACTTAAGCTATATGAAGATAGTAAGTCTCCGACACTATTTGTTCATCCATACAAAGGAAGAGTGAAAGTGTTTTACAAATCGAACAACAGCAAGCATCTCCTCCTTTGTCTTGTAGGTATCAATGACACTCAACCAGTGTCAAAAGAAATTCACAATCTGTCTTTAGATTTTTGTTTGTTTCTTGTTAAGCACAAAACTACGTGATGAGCTATCTGTGCCGTGCCCAACAAGAGTAACTCAAGAACAGATAGAATAACATATCATTCAAATAGTTAAAGCACCCTTGTCACTGTAGAACATCCAATGATAATTTCACGAATCTCTCAAATTGTTGGCACTTTGAAAAATTCAAAAGAAACGTCATAAACTTCATACAGCTCTTCACAGTAAAAGGAGTTTTAGGATGGTTACTTTACCGAACTAACAAAAACTTATTTCTATGTATAAAATATCAGGAATGCTTTAACCTGCATTATCATGTTCAGTTTGTGAAAGTTCATGGATAACCATTTTGTTCTCTCCTTCTTAAGTATAACTGCTAATGAGGGCATCATAGTTTGCAATGGTTTAATTATTTGTTCCTGCAACATTTAAATGATCTCACTGCTGATTAGGTCCCTAGAGACTACTGGAACCCACAAGACATCTGCTTGATAGAATTCACTCCACTCGTGTCAAAATGGCGGTATTTAGAACACCTCATGAACCTTTTGAGTTTTCCAGTATCTAATACTGCAGTTGATGAAAAAACAGTGTTTGAATGCGCATTATCACAGCAGTGGGCCGAGATGCAAGTTAAAATGTTTGCATCTATCCTAAACACACACAGTCCAATGTTTGTAGAAAGTATCATATTCTTCCAGTGTGCAGATACTGTTCACTATTTTGCTGCCTCTGGTGGCTTCCAATGAATGTTCTGCTCATAGAGCACCAGCACACCTGTAAACTATCTTTCTAAATATGAAGTATGACCATTTCAAGTATAACAGTTTCAGAAACTACATAAGCAATTACTACTTTTCTTTACTTCACAGGATAAGGAAAAAACTTTAAGGCTATATTTTCCGTTACTTTCAGAGTCTGTCTGTCCATTGCGTACAAAATTCCATGTTGATTAATATTCCAAGGCATAGCCATTAATTTCCCCGAAATGGGACCGATTTTTCACACTATTTTTGCTCTATAACTCAGTCAAAACTTGTCTGATTTTGATAAAACGTGGTGGACTTATGTAGAATATTATTTCCTCATTGTCGTACCAAAAATGATAACGACGGACACATTTACATATTATTTGAGAGCCGAATACGATCAATGCTGGGTGGCGGAGGAATGTGCTCTGCTCTATTCTTATCTAATATTCTTATAATTTTGTTCGAAGGTAATAAAAAAGTTACAGCTAGACTATGATTTTGAACACTAGTCTAGATATAACTTTTATTTGTTGTTTGGCGGTAACGGGACGCGAACCACGGAACCTCAGCTCAACAGTCTGATATTCTTACCGCTGTGACGCATGGAGACTAATAGAACCAGGTTCCGTGTGTGGTGGAGTTCAACAGCTTTTACTATAAACTCTATCTAAGATAACAACCAGTATTAGAAAAATAAACACTTTAAGAATCAAATAAACAATAAACTAAGATAAGAAAGTTTCTTTTTTTTTAACACTCGTACAAGTGCTACCGCAAATGCAAAAACATTCGGGTTGTACGAGAAGGAAGAGCATACGTCTACGGGCTACATACGACAAAAATGTGATAATCAAGACGTGGGTTCGATTTGTTTGTTTGTTTTGAATTTCGCTCAAAGCTACACGAGGGCTATCTGCGCTAGCCGTCCCTAATTTAGCAGTGTAAGACTAGAGGGAAGGCAGCTAGTCATCATCTCCCACAGCCAACTCTTGGGCTACTTTTTTACCAATGAATAGTGGGATTCACCATCAAATTATAACGCCCCGACGGATGAAAGAAAGGGCGAGCATGTTTGGTGGGACTGTGATTCGAACCTGCGACCCGCAGATTGCGAGTTGAGCGCCCTAACCACTTGGCCATTCCAAACCACGTGGGTTCGAATCCACATCAGTTTCAAATCACCGCTTATGTGTTTAATGTTACACTGAGTCATGTATTTGTTGGTACGAATGTATGTATTTGAATAGAATGAATGAATATCTTTCAGTGATTTTATTGTGTCTTAAACTATAATCATAAGGTCCGAAGAATCCTATCTTGCACAAATTATTTTAGCATAAAACAATTTTTAATTAGGTTTAAGGAATTATATTTTTAAAGACTTAAGCCTCTTATTATTAATATGAAATTTATGAGAATAAAGTGAAAACAAATTATGTTCCAACGACGGTATATGAACTTAACGACATAAATTTACATTGAGAATTTAAAAAGTACATAACTGAGTTTGCATATTTCGAAATAGTGAAAAACGTAATCTTTTGGATTGCACCCCAACGGCTCGTCGACAAGCCTACTGGTTTACGATACCTGTGGTTGAAAGAGCACAACTTCTATTTGTAGCTTTGTGCTTAACAATAACCAAACCAAATCTTTGGGTTAATTTCACTTTCGATAGCATTATTATCATGCGTAACGGCACCTAAGAGCGTGGTATAGTTTCATACTTTTCCATTGTTTTCCTTCCGAAAGAAACATTTGGGTTTCTTCCTCTTTTTTTTTTCGGCGGGAGGCGCTAAACATAAAAACACGAAAGTTCATATTAGATAACAAACCACTAATCTATAAACATCTGAGAATTGTAGTTTCGAGCGATGTCATTGCTACAGGCTGTTACTTATAGGGGCTTTATCTGGTCTTAAACAAGGAATTAAATAGTTCACTCGAGTATATACTATAGGAGGGTCAAAGACCTGGAAAACCTATAAATGTCAAGGAAATTCATTGATTAAAAAAAAATCAGTGAAATCCTGAGAAAGAAAATGCCCTGAGTTCCAATGCGTATAATTATACATTAAAATTCCAATCATGAATCGTGAGTCTAATTTTTTAATCTGGAAAAGTAAGGAAAATGTCAGAGAAAATTAATGTCCGTTTTTTTTTTGTTGTTGTTGTTTCTGGTTATTCTCACGACTTACATTTTATGCGATAATGTAATTACATGTTTTAATAGTCACTATAACGTTTTGACCCTTTAACTTCTCTCGTCAGAGTAACCAATTTAAGGAGTCATTAGCTGAAAGATTATTATAAATTGTCATTTGCAAGAGTGATGCTGCATCGACAGATTATATCAGTTTTGTTCCACGTCACTTAATAAGAGTGGGTATGGTTTTCAATGAATAAAAAAACAATGAATACTCTTCTACATAATCCTCTCAGTAGCTCGGCTTATAACTCTAAAACCAACTGGGCACAACACACATAACCCATTGTGTAGTTTTGTGCTTAGCTAAACAAACAACGTTTATATAAAATAACTTTTTATTTAATTTTAATTAAAGCAGTTAAAATATGGTGAAGAGTTGTAAATAAATATATTATTAATCTTCTGTAATTCTTTAGGCTTAAAGGAAACTAGTACTGCCAAATAATGAAAACAATTAAAGTTGTTAAGAAAGAAGTTGAATCTTCATTTTTCTAAGACAACCACTTCTGATTAGAATCAACAAACGTCTTGGGAATGGGGTCAACCTGTCATAACTTTTCAACATAGTCGATGTTTAGAACATTGATTGTCCTATATTGTCCTGTGGGCTTCATTGTATCATACATGACCTTGTTATGTAAAACTTAAAACGTATTTATTGTCGGATATACAGAGTATAATAGCTATAGTTATAACGTTTTACCAGCTTAACCTAATGTCATTAGGTACAAGGAGAGAGATGATTCTTAAAACTAGTGGTTGGATACAATAGTGTTTAGTTGTTTGAGCTTAACAAGACTGTAGAATAATAAAAAAAAAATATGTTGCAAATGGTCAAACAATTAATGCTATTTTTCTATACATAAGGATTCTTGATTATATAATCAAATAGAAATCAGCCAAATTAATTTACAAAACTGAAATTTATGTCAAAAGAAAAATTGCGGAAGGTTCGTCATTCCACAAGTCTCCAGCCTTTAACACCTCCGAAGGTCAATTTAAGCTGAACACCTCCCCCTATCTAATGCCACATACTAATAATGGCTGGAGACGGCTTGAATGGGTATTGAAGAAAAACTTTAATATTAAGTTTAACATTAACTTTAAGTTTAACATTACAGCAAATGTACAACGTTTCGACAAAACCTTGGGTTCCTCGTCATCGAATTTTAATGTCATATACTGTTTGAGGACTTGGAATTTTTGTTATAAAATAGACCGTGTATTTGTTTATTTCAACCACAAATCGTTGGACAGAAGAGGACACGAGAAAGTTAATGTTTTTCCGAATTAGTGGTTCAAAATATTATTTTAAATTTTACCCGATACTGTATAATACGTGCTGTTAAAATGTTAATATCTATATAATCGTTAAGAAAACCTACAATAAAACGATTTCAAATATCTTACATCGTGACACGTGTTTGAAACAATTATAA
This sequence comes from Limulus polyphemus, assembly GCF_000517525.1. NCBI lineage: Eukaryota > Metazoa > Arthropoda > Merostomata > Xiphosura > Limulidae > Limulus > Limulus polyphemus. Next base: position 54,603 of record NW_013667077.1, read on the forward strand.
TATTTGATAGCCATTTTCTATGGGTTAACATAGTGTGGTTGTACTGTGTTATAAATCGACCTTAAAAATATAACATGTATACAACAATATAACCTTAGAAGTTTTAAATAACGATTAGACACAATTGTATACCACAATATTTATGAATTTTAGTTTGGAGCTGTTTAATTAATAAGGCTTCCTTTATTTTGCGACGGTTTATATATTTTTTTCGCTATTGAGAATTTCAACCTTCTCAGGTTAAAACGAATGAACATGTATGAACGTATGTTGATAGACACAGGAGGGGGTTTGTTATGTTCTGTAACACGAACATTATTTATATGAACATTAATGAGCGGAGTCGCACAAAACAAGTTTTCTAAAAATAAAGTCATATGTGAGGAACCAAGAGCAAAACAATAAAGGAAGCGATATTGGTTTCACAGCTGAAACCTCCTAATAATCAACATCCTGGTTTCCCTCTATATTTACGTTACTCGAACATTACGGGGTTTTTACTTGTATTTAAAGCAATTTACCCGATGATATGATGTTCAAGATGAAGTTTACATCGATGACAACGAAACGTTAAACATTATAATTTTAGTTATTTTATTTTGCTATTGGTTTTATTTAGAATATTTTCACCCTTTACCAGTTTATACGGGGCTATTGTATGAAAACCCTATATGGTATTATATTTTAAAAACTACTTGATTTGAGTAGTACTTGAATAACTTTCACGAGACACGCATTGAAAATCATAATGCTTATTCAGAAAAGTTTAGACATGGTACAGGGTATTTCGAAAAACTGTCGTAGAAGGTAATAATGGTTGGAGACTGCTTGAAAGAGTAATGAAGAAAAACGAATATAAGTCTAACATAACAGCAAATGTACAACGTTTCGACGAAGTTTAGTCATCATCAGGTACCTTGTCGAAACGTTGTACACTTGCTGTTATGTTAAACTTATATTAAAGTTTTCTTAATTACCCATTCAAGTCGTCTCCAGCCATTATTAGTCTCAAAGTGGGTTCTTCGTCATCGAATTTGATGTATAGTCTGTCTGTTATAATATTCATGAGCACACGTAGCTGTATGTTAAATTAGCACGGTTTGCGTTATCTTTTTATAGTAAAGTGTTTCTGTATTCTATTTTTACATCATACTGCATACTTCAATTATCTGTTCTGTATTGTTATAACGTGTGGAGCAGTAAGAAAAAAGCTAGGGTAAAATAAAGTAATAAAGCAAATAATAATCAAAAAAGAAAAGAAACTGTTTTAGTGAACCGAACAAAAATACGACTCCTTTAAAATAAATCGGTATTTTGCAAGTATGTGTCAGTCAGGATAGCAGTAAGATACCAAATAATATGAACCAACCTATCCACAACATTAGAATTATTTCATAATATACAATATTTGAAATAATTATGGAAATTGTGAGGACAGGAGGTAATTACTAAGGAAATTCTAACCCTTTATCGTGTGCACCAGAATACAATCACGGGCTTATAGCTGACACTGTGGTTTGTTGTAATTTAACCAATCAGAAAGTGCTACACAAGCATAAGGCATATAGAGTACAGGCAGTCACAGTAGTAGTAAGGTGTATTCAGTCATAGCTCCCAGTACTGAAATGACGCATGACTAACGTGTAGAAATAAAGGTTCTGGCTGGTCCAAGATATTACACGCGAAAAATGTCAGAAAGATTCCAAGTTTCAATAGGAAATAAACTAAATTCGAATACGAATCTTGCCAGTGACTTTGGTCGAAAATAGGTTTGAATGCTACATAGAGAATAGTAAGATACCCAATACCACTAATTGGTCTCAATTGAAGTACAACTGCTCGAAAATCACAGCTAAGAGATGATATTCATGTCTTGTTTTCAAACATTAGGTATCATCACAATACTTTTCAAGTCAATGAAGTCACATTTTGTCTTCAAGCCTTAGCTATCATCACAACAATTGAAGTCATGTCTTGTCTCTAAACCTTAGGTATCATTACAACACTTGAAGTCACCTTTTGTATCCAAGCCTTCGGTACTTCTAATGTTGTAATGATGGATACAAGATGTGACTTGTATTGTTGTAATGATACCGAATGTTTGGATACAAGATACGAGTTCTAATGTTGTAATAATATCTAATGTTTGGAGACAAGGTATGACTTCTAATGTTGTAATGATACCTAAGGTTTGGATACAACATATTACTTATAACGTTGTAATGATACCGAAGGTCTGGATACAAGATACAAGGTTTGGAGACAAGACGTGACTTCAAGTGTTGTGATGATAGCTAAGGTTTGGATTCAAGATATGACTTCTAAGTTGTAATGATACCGACGGTTTGGATACAAGATATGACTTCTAATGTTGTAATGATACTGAAGCTTTGGATACAAGATACGACTTCTAATGTTGTAATAATAGCTAAGGTTTGGAGACAAGATATGACTTCTAATGTTTTAATGATACCGAAGGTTTGGATACAAGATAAAAGGTTTAGAGATAAGACGTGACTTCAAGTGTTGTGATGATAGCTAAGGTTTGGATACAAGATATGACTTCTAATGTTGTAATAATAGCTAAGGTTTGGATACAAGATATGACTTCTAATGTTTTAATGATACCGAAGGTTTGGATACAAGATATTGTGACTTCAAGTGTTGTGATGATAGCTAAGGTTTGTCTTATCTCTAAACCTTTTATCTTAGATCCAAACCTTCGGTATCATTACAACATTAGAAGTCATATCTTGTCTCCAAACCTTAAGTGTCATTACAACATTAGAAGTCATATCTTGTATCCAAACCTTCGGTATCATTACAACTTAGAAGTCATATCTTGTATCCAAATCACTTCAATTGTTATAATGATAGCTAAGGTTTGGAGACAAGACGTGACTTCAATTTTTGTGATGATAGCTAAGGTTTGGAGACAAGATATGACTTCTAGTGTTGTAATGATACCTAAGGTTTGGAGACAAGACGTGGCTTCTAATGTTGTAAGGATACCAAAGGTTTGGATACAAGATATGACTTCTAATGTTGTAATGATACCTAAGGTTTGAATACAAGATAAAATATTTAGAGACAAGACGTGACTTTAAGTGTTGTGATGATACCTAAGATTTGGATACAAGATATGACTTCTAATGTTGTAATGATACCTAAGGTTTGGATACAAGATATGACTTCTAATGTTGTAATGATACCGAAGGTCTGGATACAAGATACGAGGTTTGGAGACAAGACGTGACTTCAAGTGTTGTGATGATAGCTAAGATTTGGATACAAGATATGACTTCTAAGTTGTAATGATACCGAAGGTTTGGATACAAGATATGACTTCTAATGTTGTAATGACACTTAAGGTTTGGAGACAAGATATGACTTCTAATGTTGTAATGACACTTAAGGTTTGGAGACAAGATATGACTTCTAATGTTGTAATGATAGCTAAGGTTTGAATACAAAACGTTACTTCAAGTGTTGTGATGATACCTAAAGTTTGGAGACAAGACGTATCTTCAATTGTTATGATGATAGCTAAGGTTTGGAGACAAGACGTGACTTCAATTGTTGTGATGATAGCTAAGGTTTGGAGACGATAGCTAAGGTTTGAATACAAAACGTTACTTCAAGTGTTGTGATGATAATCACAACTCTTGAAGTCACGTCTTTTCTCTAAACCTTGTATCTGGTACCCAGACCTTCGGTATCATTACAACATTAGAAGTAATATGTTGTATCCAAACCTTAGGTATCATAACAACATTAGAAGTCATACCTTGTCTCCAAACCTTAGCTATTATTACAACATTAGAAGTCGTATCTTGTATCCAAACTTTCGGTATCATTTCAACATTAGAAGTCACATCTTGTATCCAAACCTTCGGTATCATTACAACATTAGAAGTCGTATCTTGTATCCAAACCTTAGCTAACAAGACGTGACTTTAAGTGGAGTGATGAAAGCTACAAGGTTTGGATACAAGACGTGACTTCAAGTGTTGTGATGATAGCTAAGGTTTGGATACAAGATATGACTTCTAAGTTGTAATGATACCGGGGGTTTGATACAAGATATGACTTCTAATGTTGTAATGATACTGAAGCTTTGGATACAAGATACGACTTCTAATGTTGTAATGATACCGAAGGTTTGGATACAAGATAAAAGGTTTAGAGAAAAACGTGACTACAAGTGTTGTGATGGTAGCTAAGGTTTTGATACAAGATACGACTTCTAATGTTGTAATGATACCTAAGGTTTGGATACAAGATACGACTTCTAATGTTGTAATAATAGCAAAGGTTTGGATACAAGATAAGACTTCTAATGTTGTAATGATACCGAAGGTTTTGATACAAGATACGACTTCTAATGTTGTACTAATAGAAAAGGTTTGGAGACAAGATATGACTTCTTATGTTGTAATGATACCTAAGGTCTGGATACAGGATACAAGGTTTATAGACAAGACGAGACTTCAAGTGTTTTGATGATAGCAAAGGTTTTGAGACATGATATGACTTCTAATGTTGTAATAATACCTAAGGTTTGGATACAACATATTACTTCTAATGTTGTAAGATACCGAAGGTCTGGATACAATTCTAAACCTTGTATCTTGTAGCCAGACCTTCGGTATCATTACAACATTAGAAGTAATATGTTGTATCCAAACCTTAGGTATCATAACAACATTAGAAGTCATATCTTGTCTCCAAACCTTAGCTATTATTCCAACATTAGAAATCGTATCTTGTATCCAAACCTTCGGTATCATTACAACATTAGAAGTCATATCTTGTATCCAAACCTTCGGTATTATTACACCATTAGAAGTCATATCTTGTATTCAAACCTTCGGTATAATTACAACATTAGAAGTCATATCTTGTATAAAAATATTAGCTAATATTACAACATTAAAAGTCATATCTTGTATCCAAACGTTAGCTATCATCACAACACTTGAAGTCACATTTTGTCTCAAAACCTTCGATATCGTTACAACATTAGAAGTCACGTCTTGTCTCCAAACCTTAGGTATCATTACAACATTATAAGTCATATCTTTTTCCAAGCCTTAGCTATCATCAAAACAATTGAAGTCACGTCTTGTCTCCAAACCTTAGCTATCATCACAACACTTGAAGTCACGTCTTGTCTCTAAACGTTAGGTATCATCACAACAATTGAAATCACGTCTTGTCTCTAAACGTTAGGTATCATCACAACAAACAAGTCACGTTTTGTATCCAAACCTTAGGTATCATTACAACATTAGAAGTCATATCTTGTATCCAAACCT
>NW_013667077.1:60698-62900 GCF_000517525.1 Limulus polyphemus
GAAGAAAAGCTAATATAAGTTTAACATAACAGCAAATGTACAACGTTTCGACGAAGTTTTGTCATCATCAGGTACCTTGTCGAAACGTTGTACATTTGCTCTTATGTTAAACTTATATTAGCTTTTCTTCATTACCCTTTCAAGCCGTCTCCAAGCATTATTAGTCTCAAAGTGGGTTTCTCGTCATCAAATTTGTCGTAGAAGGTATTCAATATGTCTTCCACCATTTTTCAATCAGCACCTGAAACTTAATCCTAAATCAAGCTTCTACAAGTAGCGTCTATTCTGTATAGTGTTTATTGATTTTCGCGACATCGAGCAGAACGACGCTCATTTTATTAAAATGTCGAGTATTATACCATTGAAAATAAAGAAAGAGAGAAAGAAAAAGAATAGGAATTGGATATGCTACAATGATTTTGGAACACCCTGTACATGTCTAATTTTTTGAACAAAGTTCATGATTCTCAAAGTGCATGTGGCGAAATATAGTTCCACCAGGTTAAGTAGGTATTAAGATACAAGAGTTTGTTTTGTTTTTCTTATCGCTCTCTATTGAGCAATACGTTATTCTCCTATTATGGCTCTTAATATAAATATATATTTTTGTCTTGTAGTAAACATTTATAAAATTAGTCGGTGTGGAAAGCTTATTTGTGCATGAAATCGTGATTTTTATGTTTGCATTCATCCTCACTTTTTTGTGCTGTGACGTATGGACAAGTGTATAAGCAGCTGAATACTTGTTGCTTGATAGTGCTACGAAAGGTCCATTTCCGTGTCCACATACCGCAGAGGAAATATCTTTCTCAGATTCCTCTCTCGTTTTAAGAATAGGCAATTTTGATTTATAAATAGGTAGTAAGACACATCGATGTTTACAGAACTCGGCGCATTACAGTTTGACGAACTGTTAAATGTTTGTTTGAATAAACGTGTTTCTAATAAGTTTCATGCGCTGAATTCAAAAATATGTATATTTATTTGGAGAAGTGATAAGAAAGTAGTGAAAAGGTCAAACTTATTATTGTACTGATATTAGAATGTTGCTGTTACGTGTGTGCTTAAAATGTTGTACGGTTGGCTTATTATTCATTGTCAGTAGCGGTACAGTATATGAGATTATATAATAGAGGCTTAAAAGTCTTAATTTCAGTACTATTGTATCATTTCTCCAAAGAAATATATATATTTTTGAATTCAGCGCATGAAACTGTATTAGAACAACGTTTATTCAAATAAAAATTTAACAGTTCATCAAACCGAAAAGCGTCTAGAACTCTAATATTTTATCATAATGTTGACATTAATTTTGAACACTCGTATACCACTAGAAATAAGAACATTTATAATGGTTTCTTTCACCAATGACTTCTTTAAACATTTTATGACAGTAAGTATAAAAGTGGAAAATCTTATTTTTTTACCTCCTCGTTGGATGTCACTTATACTTTTATAATATTTTTTTAACATATTTTTAAATAAATAATGTTTGTTATAACAGTGTAACGTAATTTTCCTGAATTAAGTATTTCATTATCTTACAAACTGATTTTGTCCACTTGTTTTCTGTGCTGGTCAGTAACTTCAATTTTCAACTTTTTCTTCTTAAATTTAGATTATAATAGCTCTATGCTTTTATTAATTCCATGATTCAAGCTAATTTTTTTCAACTATTTAACGTCTCTCATTTCAGAGTAATTTACAGTAAGTTTCTTTCGAATTTTACTTTTTTTTCACCTGTTATACATACACTTCTGACACCCTTTACAACTTTCCTATACAAGCTTACTCTGTCCTGTTATACATACACTTCTGACTCCCTTTACAACTTTCCTATACAAGCTTACTCTGTCCTGTTATACATACACTTCTGACTCCCTTTACAACTTTCCTATACAAGCTTACTCTGTCCTGTTATACTTACACTTATGACTCCCTTTACAACTTTCCTATACAAGCTTACTCTGTCCTGTTATACATACACTTATGACTCCCTTTACAACTTTCCTATACAAGCTTACTCTGTCCTGTTATACATACACTTATGACTCCCTTTACAACTTTCCTATACAAGCTTACTCTGTCCTGTTATACATGCACTTCTGACTCCCTTTACAACTTTCCTATACTAAGCTTACTCTGTCCTGTTATACATACACTTCTGACTCCCTTTACAACTTTCCTATACTAAGCTTACTC
>NW_013667077.1:62921-69315 GCF_000517525.1 Limulus polyphemus
CATACACTTATGACTCCCTTTACAACTTTCCTATACAAGCTTACTCTGTCCTGTTATACATACACTTATTGACACCCTTTACAACTTTCCTATACTAAGCTTACTCTGTCCTGTTATACATACACTTCTGACTCCCTTTACAACTTTCCTATACAAGCTTACTCTGTCCTGTTATACATACACTTCTGACTCCCTTTACAACTTTCCTATACAAGCTTACTCTGTCCTGTTATACATACACTTCTGACTCCCTTTACAACTTTCCACGTGTATTATATAATTACTCGATTCCTAAACGTGCTTTTTACAAGTTCTCTTACTCTAAGTTTCAATATCTTTTCGTATGTCTTCTCTTTGAAATTCCCTTCCTCCATTTCATCCGATAAATGTGTGCTTTTCAATTTCACCTTACAATTACTCTAATGTTTTTAAAAACTGTTATCTTAAGCTTTCTCTTAGAAGTCTTTTTTTTCTCTCTCTTAACAGGTTTCTTATTTTAATCCTTCTTGGTTTTTCCTACAAATCTTCTCCCACTAGATCTCTTCTCTGATTTCTAAATCATCACAACTCTCCTAGCTAGATAACACTTGTTTTCCTGGTCTCTTCCCTCTTTTATTTGAACAACCCCTAGTCTACCTAGCTAGGTAGCTATTGTTACTTGATGAATCTTAGTTGTCACCTATGAACTATATGCCTTCACCATTTTCTTAGCACATTATTTACTTTAGCATGTTTTGGAGTTCAGAGTTCGGGAAACAAAACATTGTTATCAATGAGAGTGAGTTTTACCTTATCGAACATTAAACACACCGTTTATCATTATACAATCAGATTTAACAACAGCCCAAGAAAAAGTACCAGTGAAGGTTATTGTTAAGAGATTTTAACAAGCTAGTTGCCCTGGTGAAATTCTACCTTTGTCTTGCCACATTAGGCCATACTAATACGACGAATCTCAATATTAAAATATGGATGTATCGTAAACAGAAGTGTGAGTGTTGTCTCGACATGTTATATTCTATGTCCTTATGCAAATTTTAAAATCTCTGGTGCGTGTGAAATAACTGATATGTATACATAATAAGTAAAACCTTAACCTCTTATAAGGTGTTTTTTCCCCCATTTTCGATATATTGATAAACTTACAACATTTGTTGATGTTATATTTTTAGTGCAAAGATTAGAATGAACTATCTGCCTTTGTCATCGCGAGGAATCTAACCTTGGATTTTTAACAATGTAAATTTGTAAACTTACTTCTGAGCCACCAGAGGGACAATCCTTACTTGATATAGATGGGATAACAACAAAATAAAATACAAAGACTTAACATGTAATTAACATGTTGATTAAATTTCTTTTTCACGTAAAAAATTAACAAACATATAAATAAAAGGAAATAACGAATACAAAGTCAGCTATCTCTCGAATGGGCAAGAACGTCCCATTTCTATACAGTGGTTCCTACCCTCTGGTGGTTATCATTCAATTAGAGATCTACTGACTTTACTCAACCAATCTTCTCGTGCGTGAACCAATAAACCGATCAGTGTTCAATTAACCTATTGTGTATCGATTGGCGTTCCGAGCAAGAAGATAAAGAGCCAGCTTACGAGTAGCCAATTAAAGATTGTAATAAATCATGAGTATTCGTCATGGTGTACGTCAAAACGGATAAAGCATGTGATGCCCGAAGCTACTTGATTTAGTTAAAAGACACACACACACAGTGGAATTTTCAGCAATCGGTAATAGGGACGACTCTGTAACCGAGAAAATATTATATGGTTAAAACAAGAGCCAATATTATATGGGATGGGTTTGCACAGTTAAAATCCTCAATTCTATTGAAAGCTCTCAAGTTATTTTTTATGAAAATTTCATAACCGTTATGTTTCACTGCAGATGTTCTTATTATACTTTCTTGATTAGTCTATTACAGGTTTAAAATTAGGAGTGGTAAAGAATATTATTCACATCTCTGATATAGAATGCTCAATGGACTCAAAAAATAATTACAGACTAACGTAAATCAATCTTGTTAGGCCTAAGGAGCCTAAGGTCTCGGGCGTTTCATACAATAACATTTCAGCAAAATCTTTTTGTTCTAAACAGTACTAGAAGGCATTCTAGTAGTAGCCCCAACTGTAAAATCAGTATACGATACAAGGGTTTTTAGTTAATTTTAATAATAAACAAACAACGCATATATTAAAGAAAAGCCAAAGCTGCAACAATACTATTAAACTCTATTACAAGGAACGTTTCGAAGCATTTTCATTAATTTATACACACGCACGCGTGCGGGTTCTTAAGTTACTTTTTTAACAAATCAGAATTGGACTCAACCCATTCTTTAAGTTTAACAAAATTTTTGCTCCTTCATATTATGCTCTAGATTTTTACAAAATTTATATGGGTTGTTTACGCTTTGCTCGAAATTTTACAGTTTTCTGACACTTTTTACTTTTCTTAATTTACAAGGTTTCCCAGCCTTCAACAAGTCCACCGTATACAGAAACTGTTAATCAGTGGGCTGATTTCATTAGTTTACTTAACAACAGTGCGTACAAGACACGACCTCTAGTGTTGTAATGTGACAATAATCAAATAATTCCATTAAGGAACTCCTAGAAAAAGCAACACCAGTCTTTCTGAGTTATAAATACTTTGAAATATGGCCGTAATTATTAGACAAGCTTTTGCTTTGAAAGCATTGTCATGATGTAAATAAAAACAGGATAGGAATCTTAGTTACTTTATATTGGAAGATGCGACATCATATGATCAATGTTCATTGACGAGCAACACAGTATTTGGTAACATAGTACCTAAAGAGAGTTCTGTGGTACTTCAGAGGATGTGTCTGAGATGTGTACGTGTAAAAGTTAAGTTCCGAATATATATTCAGGTTAGATAACACAGTAAAGTGTATAAAGCATGCTAAGGAATAAGGAGCCCATGCTCATAACTGGCGTGTGTTAGCATGTAATTTGCGAAACTACTGTGTCATTAAATATACTTGAATTGATGTAATGATCAAGGAGCCCAGCGTGGACTTGGTGGTTAGCATACTTAGACTGTAAATTTGAGGATTCATGATTTGCGACCCATTTCCGCTAAAACGCGAACCACATTTTGGAATAGTGATATAAGGATGATGGTCAAATCTTCCCATTTAATTTGGACAAGTAGCCCAAAAATTTGTGATGGGCGCAGTTAACTAGCTGTTTTACTTCTAGTCTATCACTTCAAAATTAGGGACGACTACGTGCAGATAGCCTTCTTTCTGCCTTATGCACAAATTTGGAACAAACGACTGATGATCAAAATAAATGAAAAAATATTCAAACGTTATTTATTTTTGACTCAATAATTAGTTGAATACTAATAATTCCATAATAATCTTAAGTTGGTTTCGGGGTTAGGCCTTTTCCTGGAATAGAGAATGACTATTTTGTACAAAGTATCCTCTTATAGCTACATTAACCGTTTGTAAGATAAGTAGGGTCTTTTCTTATTTTTAAATTGTTACCTGTTGGGATTTTTGGTTGGGGAATGAGCTTTGAAAATGTGCCTCAAATCTCTTGTCATTGCATGATTAATACAAAACAATTGTCCTTCATGACCTTCAAAGACTTGGAGGTGTCTAAACTGCCATAAGATGTACCTGCTTCCAATTGACATGCACTTTGAGGTTTATGGTTTTAATCTGCTACTGTTAAACTAATACACCTCTGTCTTTCTTTATGGTATAAATACGTTAATGGATAAATTTACCACATGTTCTTACCGTTAAACTGCCATATGCGAGTAAAATACGCTCTTGTTGTTAAACTGATAAATTATATAAAGTACCAGCGTGACTTTACTCAGTTTATTAACAGAGTAAGTAATCTGTATTTATTCTTACCGTTAAACTGCCATGTGCGAGTAAAATATGCTCTTGTTGTTAAACTGATAAATTATATAAAGTACCAGCGTGACTTTACTCAGTTTATTAACAGAGTAAGTAATCTGTATTTTTTTATATCTTTTAAAAACTCTTACTTCCATCAATTACACTCTATAGTAAGTTGTCTTTGTATTGCGGACAACAAGTCATCCAAGATTCCCTGGACTTCAACAATCTTCTAATCTATTTTATATGTTACAGGTGAATTTTGGAGCTTTTGGATTTTTCAGAGTAATGTCTTTAATGCAGCTCTTATTACGTATAACATTGACAGGTTCAAGATTCTATCGTTTTATTTATAGTTTCGAGGCTATGCACTAAAACTTAATTATTTCTTGGGTGACAGTTGTATGAATTTTGTTTGACTTTATGGAGTAAATTATTTTAAGTAACTTTTCAGTGCTATAAACAAACATCGATGATTTAGAAAGTGGTTACTAGAAAACATAGTGTTAACAAGTAATTATTGTTGGATAGCTTATGATTATTCAGAGTTGTAGCTAATGGTTTTGACATCCATTCGTAACGGTTTACTCCTTTTCATCAGGTAGACATTTGTTCTAGTTTTGTTTCATTCTTTAGTTATTCCTCACTATTTTAGACAAGGCTTCGAATCTCAGAGGATACTGGTGGTAACATTTCTTACGAGACTACAAATAGGCGTAATCCTAAAACATCTACAGCATTGCATACGAGAAGAAAGAACCTTCAAGACTGAATGGTTTTAGTAGTTGAAACTATTAACATTCAAGACATGTAGTTTCAGTAGTTAAACTATTAATGTTCATGACATGTGGCTTTAGTAGTTAAACTATTAATGTTCATGACATATGGTTTTAGTAGTTAAAACTATTAATATTCGTGACATGTGGTTCTGTTAGCTCGGATAGTAAAAGCAACTTTTATTGTTAATTACTTTGTACGGTTTTAGAATACTAGCAGGTCCTGGGTGCTGACATCTACTTGAATATGACATGAGATTTCTTTATTTTCAGATCACCCCGCTTTATCGTTATTTTATGAATTTTACATGCATATTGAACTTGCATGACAGTTTACACTTTTTTGGCTGCAGTATTGCTACTTTCTCCTCACTGAGATATTGAGCGTGTCACCAAGTGTCGCCACTAACATTTTAATGCACATTAACAGCACGCCATGCGTACGGATCAAACTTTATTGAATAGTTATTCTCTATAATTTTTGCGCTTAGTTGTTAAATAATCATCTTTATGCAGATAATTTTAACCAAGGTGTTTCGTAATGCAATATGTTCAGTCGTTATTTATGAAGAAATTTATAAATCTCTTCTTTTTTGTGTTCATTAAGTTTTAATTTACGTTTCAAGCTATGTTTCTAGGTACAAAGTTACATTTAATGAATATCCTCTTTTAATAGCTTACTCTTATTACAAATACACATTACAGAGTATTAAAACAATGTTCCTTCTATGGAGGGTATTTTCGAAATGCAAGTGGTCATTAACTGATTATCACCCAACAGTAATCAGAAATCAGCAGTTAGGTACACTGTACAATGGACCTATCTGTTATTTAGCCAGAACAGAAATTAAACTCCGAATTACGGTCTTCAAACTTACCGCTGAGCTACCAGGGGACAATTAGTTATATAATCCAGCGAGTTTATTACAGTGCCTATGACTTCACATAATGAAAATAAAAACCACGTTGTTTTTAAGAATAAAAATTATTAATTTAGTCTACATCTATAATTCGACACCAAAACTGCGTTTTAACTGTCGTTATAATTTATCCGAACTAATCTTAACGTACGAGTTCAAAATATTTTATTGGCGGTGCCCGGCATGGCCAGGTGGTTAGGGCACTCGACTCGCAATCTGAGGGTCGCGGATTCCAAGTCACACCAAACATGCTCGCCCTTTCAGCCGTGGGGGCGTTATAATGTGACGGTCAATCCAACTATTCGATTGTAAAAGAGTAGCCCAAGAGTTGGCGGTGGGTGGTGATGGCTAGCTGCCTTCCCTCTAGTCTTACACTGCTAAATTAGGGACGGCTAGCGCAGATAGCCCTCGTGTAGCTTTGCGCGAATTAAAAAAAACAACAAAAAAAAACCTATTGGCGGTAAAAAAACTAAATTACTGTTATTATAAATTTTTGTAAAATTACTGCTTTTCTAGCTATTCAACATCTTTTGTGGTTTTAAAATACGTTGTTCAATACAATATATACCATAAACATGTGTGACAAAACTCCGGCATTTACAGTTCCGATCTTTACTTGTACCTCCTCTACTGAGAGTATAATATATAGATCTGTTTGTTTCTTTTTTGAATTTCGCGCAAAGCTACACGAGGGCTATTTGCGCTAGCACTCCCTAATTTAGCAATTTAAGACTAGTGGCAAGGCAGCTAGTCATCACCACCCACCGCCAACTCTTGGGCTACTCTTTTACCAACGA
>NW_013667077.1:70249-76625 GCF_000517525.1 Limulus polyphemus
AGTGGGATTGACCGCACATTATAACGCCCCCACGGCTGAAAGGGTGAGCATGTTTGGTGAGATGAGGATTCGAACCCGCGAATTTCGAGTCGAGCGCCCTAACCACCTGGCCATGCCGGGCCGTATAAAGATCTAATAACGCAGTTTGTTGAACGAGCTACGAATTTTTTAGGCATTACATATTACACAATGGAGAACACTAATGGTTAAAAATCACTAGTAGCCTTGATTAGAGAATAGCTTCTTTGTTCAATTTGGGTAACCTGAAGTAACAGTAACCTTCACTAACCATAGATTAGTGCAGTTACAGTACTAAAAAAAACAAGGAATCAGTAGAACAACACGCTAAGTTTAGTTCTAATCAATCTGGTTGGATAGCATAATGCACAGATAAATAATTACACTTTAGAAGAACGATTTGTATATGCTTTTACGGTATTGTATCGTTGCCGGTGTGAACCGGCACCACTGACATGTTTAACACTTACATGGTACAATGGCTTAACGCTGCAGATGCGAGCCGGAATCACTGACCTTTTAAACGCTTACATGGTAGAGTGGCGTATCGCTGCAGGTGTCAACCGGCTCTACTGACCTTTTAAAGCTTACATGGTGGAGTGGCGTATCGCTGCAGTTGTCAACCAGCTCTACTGACCTTTTAAAGCTTACATGGTGGAGTGGCGTATCGCTGCAGTTGTCAACCAGCTCCTGGTTGACAACTGCAGTGATACGCAACTCTACCATGTAAGCTTAAAAAGGTCAGTATGCAGCGATACGCCACTCCACCATGTAAGCTTTAAAAGGTCAGTAGAGGGTTTTCAACCGGCTCTACTGACCTTTTTAAGCTTACATGATAGAGTTGCGTATCGCTGCAGTTTTCAACCAGCTCTACTGACCTTTTTAAGCTTACATGGTAGAGTTGCGTATCGCTGCAGTTGTCAACCGGCTCTACTGACCTTTTTAAGCTTACATGGTAGAGTGGCGTATCGCTGCAGGTATTAACCGGCTCCACTGACACGTTTAACACTTATACAGTTCATTGGCGTATCGTTGCAGGCGTGAACGGGCACCACTGACATGTTTAACACTTACATAGTTGTTTGATAGCGAATTCCCAACTAAATGACAATTCAATACCACTACGCACAGGTTGGTGGTTGAAGGTTCATATTACAGTACTATCCACCAGTGATATTTGTATAGCGATATTTTTGATACGATAATGTGTTAGAAGACGCGCAATTTCAAGCTAAAAACACATACAACAAAGAGTGTAAGACAGTAATGGGCTCTGAAACCACACCTCAGCTATTACTAAACATTCTTACTCGCAAAGTGAAGGTTATATGTATATATATAAATATATATATATAAAAATAAATATATATTGTTACAAACGAGAACCTTCCAACCCAAAAATGTACTTAAATGACGCTAGATATATTTTCTAACACTATTATAAACTGACAGAAATAGACAGTCAAGCCTCTAGTCACACTTCATAAGAAAGATGGTTTAAGAAATTGGAATCACGGTAATCCCATTCGACAAAACACATGTCTTATCCCCCTTTGCAGCTTCAATCTGTGTTTAGTCTGCTTAAACGCCATTTTGGAAGCCGACATCCATGGCAGATTGTGAAAAGTGCATTAAGATGTATTGTCCAATATTGATTTCGCTGTTCTTCGCATGAACTTGATACAAGGGAAACTATTATTTTGAAATATTGTGAGCATTCATGGCGATCAGACTGAGTGTGATGGACGGCGAAGGAAGTATTCGAAGGGCATTACGGAATTTGGAATATCGTTTTTAATTATTAAGTACGATTACACCTCAGTATCCTAAAATGAAATCTTATACCACACTATCTCAATTTACCCAACTGAATGAGATTCATTTGTAAATTCGGCTATACATCATTAAAATCACAAGGTAGTGTAACCTAAAAAATAGCGAATTGTTCTAGCATCGATTTTATCAGTAAACTCGATCACCCTCAACCGTAACCCATACAACAGACTGTAAAAGGTTGGTATTAATGAAGTATTAACATAAATAACTTTAATTTCTACTATCTATTACGAATTATATTGTGAATTTCGGCGACGAGTAACATTTTTAGAAGAAAACAAAAAAGTGGGGTTGTCTAGATTGTATTCTAGTGGGTAATACCAAAATTCTAACTTGTATAAAATCAGCTCGTGACAGTACAAGGTATTCGATAGTTTATAGGTGATTGAAATTGTAATTTGTGCCCCAGATAGTTACGAGGCTTACCTAAAGGTTCCAAAAGACCGCATGAGCTCCACCCTATTCGAGTCGTCGCTGAAATGTCGATCAACCAGCACTAAATCAAAGCGTCTGATCACACCTTCCGAACAAGACTAGCGGCCAATGTCAGATAAAAGTTATAGAAAGTGTGTAGCAGCCCTCAGGGGCCGTTGGAATATTGGAGAATGTATATAAAACGTAATTCAAGCAGCAGTGCCATCTGTCTTCAGTATGATATTACTGAAAGGGAATGAAAGCGGATGGTGAAATGTAATAAGCGCCTGCTTTCATGATTTAAAAGCATTTCTCCAGTGTATGTATATACGTCAATCGATATATTTAGAATGTCAGTTAACGAATAAGGGGGCAACTGTTTTAGGCATATAAATCATATCTGAAAGAAAAGGAATTTTGGTTATAGCTGGGTGATCAATCAAAGATGGGATATTTTTGTTTCCACTGGTTGTAATGACTTAGTGGACGTTAATCTCTGTATCGGTAGTATTTTACGTATTTGATGGTTTAATTTGTAATCTTTAAAACGATTTATATTTTGAAATATGAGACTTTCGGATCGTTATATACCTATGCGCATTCTAATATTTTATAGCGCGAAACAAGAAACATTCATACAGTAAAAAAATAGTATAAAAAATATGTCAGAATCCGTTCGAGCGGTTCATAATGGGTGAGTCCTTATTCTAACGGATGTTTTGCCAATTTACCCATCCATGAGTGGGAATGCATACACGCAATCTGCGGGTCGTGGGTTCGAATCCCCGTCCCACCGAACATGCTCGCCTTTTCAGCCGTGGGGACGTTATAATGTGACGGTCAATCCTACTATTCATTGGTAAAAAGAGTAGTCCAAGAGTTGGCGGTGGGTGGTGATTACTAGCTGCCTTCCCTTTAGTCTTACACTGCTAAATTAGGGATGGCTGGCGCAGATAGCCCTCGCGTAGCTTTGCGCGAAATTAAAAAAAAACAACAACAAAAAAAAACCTATTGGCGGTAAAAAAACAAGCATGCATGCAACGTGTACAGAAATAACATCATACGTCGTGTGTATGCAAGTGCAGTTACATTGGAGAAGTGGAAAAGTACAATTATGGTAGTGGACAAACAAACATAAACAACAGTTCCAAAAGATGACCGAAATAAGTTAACAATCAATAGCAATGAAGGTTTTTCTGGATCAAAACATTAATCGAAAAGAATATGTTAATACAAAACTAGTGTTCCAAACAATTATTTTACTGTTCAGATACAGTAAGTAATGTGCGATTTTTCTAGTCATAACAAGAGTAAATATACGAATTGATAACATCACAAGAAATAAGAACCATCATTGAAAATTTAGCCACATTAGACAAAAAAAAATTCTGTGCAATAATGTTGGTCAAAGTAATCGGTAAATGACTGAACCAAAGTATATTAACTCTAAGTATATATATAAATATACGCTTGAGGAATCATTACAGCAGCACAGAACAACAATTAGAAGGAAAGAGTAAATTAATCTGTTTGTTATGGTAAACGTCGATAAACTAGGTTTTTAAATGAATAACATTAAAATGCAGACCTTGAACAATGTCTAGGACGAGCGAAGTTCGTTTGTTATGGTAAACGTTGATAAACTAGGTTTTTAAATGAATAACATTAAAATGCAGACCTTGAACAATGTCTAGGACGAGCGAAGTTCGTTGTTAATTGAGAACGTTACAATACTGATGTAACTAAATATCTTTAATTCGGCTTGTTAAGGAATGTTGGTAGGTATTTCTTTAATTAAACATCAACCTACACGACCGAGGCAGTTCGGGTCACACGTTTCAAGTGTGAACTGTTACACCAATATGTCAAAATACAGTTTAATATTCTTAACGTTTTAACTCAGTTGTGCTACAATATAACCATAGATCCAGTTCTCGTTAAATAGTGATCCAAAGCAAGCATTTAGGTTTTTAAGTTCAAACTATCAGGTGATTGTAATTAAGCAAAAAAAAAAAATGTTTTCGTGCAACTTGCTGTGTAAAATAAAGCAACAACAATAAACTGTACATTAAAATCGCCAACAAAAGTGACAACCTTCTATGCATCGTGCAACATCTAACCCTAGACTTACCAAACAATCTATTGGCTTGTTAAACCATATTTTCCTTGCTTGTGGGTCCATGACTTTACTGATTACAAGGTTGCTAATAACATAGTCACACAAAAATAAAATAAAATACCATCAACACTGCTGTTAATTCCAGTAATTACTCCTGTTAGTTTTACTTAGAAAATGAGAGACTTCACTCAACGTTTAGGCCAGTTCCTTAGTCTAACTATTGTTACAGGTAAAAACACGGTGAACTATATGAAAACAAGTCAGTAATTTAAAATAAAGCTTTATTAGTACTACAGATTTAATGTTTTTTTGTTTTTTTTGTAATTAAGCATAAAGCTACCCAATGGGCTATCTGTACTCTGCCCACCAGTGTGTCACTGGGGGGGGGGGCAGATTTAATGTAGTAATTAGGCTTTTCATTTATGACCCGTGAACTTGTCTATTAAGTTAATACAGTAGTGAATCAATAAACGAGGATTTGTAAGCACAATGATATTTATTGTTGATAACATATTATAGTATAAATGTTTGGACAGTACTTTGGTCCGTTTTTTTTTCTCAAGAATACTTAATAATGAATATAGATAATATGTTCATACCATCTGTGGATGATCTGCTAGCAACAATAAAATAATAGATATAAATACTGTAGACAATATGCTGAGGATAACTGAACGGAAAGGAAGTAATCAAATGCGCATACATTCTGGTATAAAAGGAAACGAAAAATAACTGCTTGTAGCCATAAAATCTAAACAACGAAACAAAGAAAATATATACAAAGTATCTATATATATATAGACAACCTGCTGCAGAATGAAAAACAGGAGTGCTATAACTAAACTGTAAAGAAATAACTGAAGCATAAACAGTCTGGAGACAATGTACTGCAACAACAGAAACGAAGAAGAAATTAAAAGTTTTAAAAAATGAAATTTAGATGGTATGATCAATGTACGAACAGTCTATTAAAAGTAAACGAACAATGGTTTACTGAGCCGCACTGATCCTAAAGAAAGACACGAAGTACAAGTAACCAATGTGTTGTTAAAGATTCGAGGTTTACAAGTAACCAATGTGTTGTTAAAGATATGACGTATACAAGTAACAAATGTGTTGTTAAAGATATGGCGTATACAAGTAACAAATGTGTTGTTAAAGATACGAGGTATACAAGTAACAAATGTGTTGTTAAAGATATGGCATATCTTTAACAACACATTTGTTACTTGTATACCTCGTATCTTTAACAACACATTTGTTACTTGTATACGCCATATCTTTAACAACACATTTGTTACTTGTATACGTCATATCTTTAACAACACATTGGTTACTTGTATACGCCATATCTTTAACAACACATTTGTTACTTGTATACGTCATATCTTTAACAACACATTTGTTACTTGTATACCTCGTATCTTTAACAACACATTTGTTACTTGTATACGAACGTATACAAGTAACAAATGTGTTGTTAAAGATATGGCGTATACAAGTAACAAATGTGTTGTTAAAGATATGGCGTATATAAGTAACAAATGTGTTGTTAAAGATATGGCGTATATAAGTAACAAATGTGTTGTTAAAGATACGAGGCATGCAAGTAACAAATGTGTTGTTAAAGATACGAGGTGTACAAGTAACAAATGTGTTGTTAAAGATTCGAGGTGTACAAGTAACAAGTGTGTTGCTAAAGCTACAAGGTGTACAAGTAACCAATATGAGAATAAAGATACGAGGTACAAGTAGCAGAATGTTTATAGAGATACGAGGTACAAGTAGCAGAATGTTTACAGAGATACGAGGTACAAGTAGCAGAATGTTTATAGAGATACGAGGTACAAGTAGCAGAATGTTTATAGAGATACGAGGTACAAGTAGCAGAATGTTTATGGAGATACGAGGTAGAAGTAGCAGAATGTTTATGGAGATACGAGGTACAAGTAGCAGAATGTTTATAGAGATACGAGGTACAAGTAGCAG
>NW_013667077.1:77625-94111 GCF_000517525.1 Limulus polyphemus
TTATGGAGATACGAGGTACAAGTAGCAGAATGTTTATAGAGATACGAGGTACAAGTAGCAGAATGTTTATGGAGATACGAGGTACAAGTAGCAGAATGTTTATAGAGATACGAGGTACAAGTAGCAGAATGTTTATGGAGATACGAGTACCAGCTGCCAATGGGTTGACAAAGATACGAGGTGCAAAACCCTGAGTTAATAAAAATGTGAGTTATAAGAGACCAACGTGTCGATCAAGATATAAGGCGCATATAACCAATGATCTAACGTGATCTAAGAAACCAATGTCTAAATAATATGTTCTAAACAGCCAGATAACTAGTAGCGATCGAACCGGAAAAGAAATTAAAGAAGCTCGTACGAAAAGTTTGCTTCGATGTAAGTAAAAAGAAGTTTGAAATGTCTATGGTCTACCATAAGCTCGAAGCAACATCATAAGACAATAAAAGTAGATGTAGAAGCGAAAAACTGCAGTCTTTAAATGACAATGAAAAGTAAGAATATGCTCTTCTTATGACTTGATTTCTAAGGATAAATAATGATCAATGACAATCTCAAGTTAAAACAAACAAACATGAAAGTTCGGGCTATTAATATGAGAGTAACTGTGTTATAAATTGAGATTTTTAATTTTGGCACCTGTTCTTGTATATGATGGTTTACGTAACCATCGGATTGGCTAATGTATCTGAAAAGGAATGCACATATTTAGTCACATACAAACTCTGATATTTTTGTCAGATTTGTTGAGCAGAAAATAATCGAGTTCTACCGAAATTAAAGATCGCAGGTTCTCCTTAAGAGAGTGTTTGATAAGATAAACGAGAAAGTTTTAAATCATATAAACTGTACGATCAGGCAGCAGAGAGCATTTTTCGTCGCCTAAAAATGATAGGTTCGTGAAACGTCCTAGTAGTCGGTATCTCTCTCCAAGGTTCTAGAACAGAAGGATGCTTTTAGGCCGAGTATCATCAATAAAAACTAATCATAATAATGATCACTTGGCAAAAACCCAAAACATTAATTGCTGGTTCAGACCAGTTGGATGATGTATATCTCGTTTAAAAAATATTAGTGTGATTGTGAGAGATGGAGAATAAGAACAAAAGACCACTTCGTGAAGGTAAAAAAGAAATGAGCCACGACTGCTCTGAACAGCAAACCAGTGGGTGCCAAAGGAGCCTCTTCTCTAAAGAAGCACAGTGGGAGGGAGGGTGGCAGAATTTGGGGACAGGAGTGGCTCACGCCTGCAGCAGGCCTTGAGTAATGGGAAAGAATGGTATACTTGTAATTATGTCCCAGAAGTTTAGTCGCCGTAATGCTTGCCTGCAGCTCTTGCCGGTGCGGCATAAGCTTTGCCATCAGAAAGGGGCATAATTAGTCCAACAGCACCCTGATAGGTCAAATGGAAAGGGGTGGACCTGATACACTATCCCTCACAGTGGAGTGATCCCGTTAATACAGATGAACTTCTATGGAACCAAAAGTTGGGGTGTAATTAAAATTATTAACAAATCACAAGTATTTCAGTAAATCTGAACAAGTAATACTAATAATAAATCTTCCCTATAGTTGTTTCTTTGGTTGCAGTGTTAATACTGGTTACTGTAATCAGAAAATCTAAAGAAGCAATACTAACAGACCTTCTCTATAATTGTTTCTTTGGTTGCAGTGTTAATACTGGTTATTGTATCAAGTACGTCTGAAGAAGTAATACTAATAAATCTTCTCTATAATTGTTTCTTTGGTTACAGTGTTAATACTGGTTATTGTGTGAGCAACAGAAAGCAACTATTAGTGGAGAAAACTTTCATTATAGGCAGATTTAAAGCATCAAGCAACTAGACCTGGACAACAAAACTCTCAATGACAAATGCTGGTTGGATCGATGAATGAAAGAGCTTGGTTTGGGATAGTGGAGGGAATAACATGTTCAGTTGTCCCTATAGACGTTAGGTTTCTTAAGAAGTAATTTTACACGACAAAATAAAATGTTAACTTGACTTGAGGCAGTGTTTCTAAGAACCTGGTCCCCTGTGGTGGTGACTTCTTGTGCTTAACAGTGAATCTTTTTTTTAACGGCTTGATCGTAAGCAGTGATTTGAAGTTTCGGGATTCTGAAAGTTGGTGTAGGTTGTGGTGACTCCTCGTGTTTAGCAGTGAATCTTGGTCCAAACAGACTGATGCTAACTGGTGATTTCATGTCGGCCTTCTGAACGCTGGTTCTGTGATGCCAAGCGCCACGGTTCTGAAAGCGGATTCTCTGTGGTAGTGAGTCAGATCTTTGGGCTGAATGCTATATATGGCAATTTTTGAAATGGCTATTGGAAGGAACACCTAGAGCACGACCTCTACATGACTAAGATAGAAGCAACATCGCATGTCTGTGACCTTACAACCATATCTTTCTAACCTATGAGTTATAATTTCTTCTTATGAAGGTGAAAAAGCCATCGAGGGTGGGCAACACGGTCCGCCTTACTTGGAGAGCGGCATGCCGTATCGTTTGATCTAAATCCAGAGAACAGTTACCCAGGAATTAAAACGAGAACGAAGCGGTGATGTTTACATAGCCTCTGACACCTTGCCAAGCCCTCTATATCAGTCTGTGCAAAGCGTTGTCCAAAATTATTTTAAAACCATCCATTCTGAGGTAAGAATTTATCTTTTATAGTTTATGTCTTGATGGTCTCAGCCGGTGGGTAGGTCGCTCACCGCTGCCGAGATTCTCCGACAACTGGAAAGATTTTTATCAAGAACTTTTGAAGATGAATGTGACAGCTGAGTTAGACGCTAGGTTTGAATCCTTCCTTTTTAACCCGACATCAAGCTAGAAAAAAGAACAGTGGAAACGATAGGCTGCTGTTACGGCTACTGTTTAAAAGAAGTCCTAATAAACTTGTCAAAAAAACACATAAAGATACTTAGCGCCGGCAAAGTCGCATCAAGACTTTTTTGTTGTTGTTGTTATTGTAAATTTTCAAAATTACAAGCGGAGGCTAATGCCTTGTTACTCTTTCTATCTCTTGTACCCAATAAAAAAAATGTTATGTAATGGACTAAGATATCTGCTTGTACTGATTGGAGTTCTGTGTTATAGAACTCGTGTATCTTGAATATGATTAGTCATTTGAACTATTTTATATATATAGGTTTATTTTTTTACTGGTAACTGTTAGTTAAATAAAACTATTATGTTTAACTTATAAGGTAGTTTACTGTAAATACCAACAATTTTCATCGTTCTTCTACTCTAGGAATAAACCCTACTTTAGCAAATCTTGCTGCTCGGATTTTGCTTTGTCTGAGATCTGTATTTAAAATAAGTTCTTGCAGACGTACAGTTTAACCACAATATATTTAAACTGAATTAACATATAAAAAAATAACCTACATTATGTGAAATTTAGTACAAATTACGTTTTCAAATCTACTAAAATCATAAGAATAACAGAAAACTACAGATAGTGTAAGGTGTTATAAATAATGTGGATAAACCAGTACAGTACAATGTAATATACAATTGTGGTTCTAAATCACGTGCAATCTAATATTTAATATGAAATCACAATCATGTACAAAACAATAACAACATAGACTCAAAATAAATCATATAAAATCTAATGTATTTTATGTGATGAAAAAATAGCCAAACTACAGAACAAGATTTTATTTATCGTCCAGTCTTTACAAGTTCTTTAGTAGTAGTTGTGAGTTTAGCAGTGTAAGTAGCAGGACACTCCTGAAGAAGTTGTAAAAATTAAACGTTGAGTGAAATAAATATAACCTTGCTCTGGAGTTTGTGGTAATTTTTTCATTAATCATTCATCGTTACAAAACGACAATTATTATTTTTTGTCACACATATATTATCTAGCACGAGAAAAAATTTAACACTGACTTTGTTTTTTTAGGCCGTGTTAAAAGTATAAACATATGTTAGATAAAGTCAAGATCCTATCAGGTTTACGCAATTAATGATCAATCTCATTTTTGAGTCACATTCTTGAAATTAAATAAAACAAATGCAATTTAATAATTGGCTACTGACAGTAAAAAAATTTTACGTTTTCTTGGCTGGACAATGTGTCACACAGCGATAAATCACAGTTACAGAAAACCTGAGGATTGCCCACACTGTAGGCATAACGACAACGTTCAGCTTTATTATCCAACAAAGTGTGAAAACAATATTCTTGAAGGATGTTTATCAATAATATATTAAACAACAGCATTTTAACACCTGATGTGGATATTCCTGTTTTAGGAAACTCGAAATTTCGTGACCTGGTGTATTATATAGAAGGAAATTTAAGAGAAACAGCTCCCAATACTCGAAGTTACTGCTGTTGGGTTCTAAGTCATTTCAACCAAATCACCAAGCACATATTTAATATTATTAATAAGATATGGTAAAAAGTAAGCTAATTATATAGATCAGGGGTTATCTGAAAGTTAATGAAGCTAGTTTTATAAAACAGACCAGCAGTAAATGAATACACAATACACAAGAAAACTAAAGCCTGTAATAATTAGAATGTATTAAATTATCAACTGGGTTCCCTTATTCTAAACCTTATACACAATAATACCTCACAAGCTCGGCCAACTTAGGCGATTCGGGCTTGTCCTAATTCCAGATACTAAGCTACAAAGCGAACTAATGAGTCTTTCTCAATTTGTTGGCGCAAGAATAGTTGAAGAATTGAGCTGTTCTAGTTTCAAAAATATGCTCATTAATTTTGCCAGGATAGAACTAGTGAGACGTGGTATGAATTTTGTGCAAAGCTACACGAGGGTTATCCACACTAGCCGTCCCTAATTTAGCAGTGAAGGACAAGAGGGAAGCCAGATAGTCATCATCACTCTTGGGCTACTCTTTTACCAACGAATAGTAGGATTGACAGTCATATTATAACGTCCCCACGGCTGATAGGGTGAGCATTTTTGACGGGATGGGGATTCGAACTCGGATTTGGGAGTCAGATTTGGAGTCAAGCACCCTAACCACCTGGCCATGCCGGACCAGAACTAGTGAGAATAAATAGTTCTAGTAAGGAGTTCGTGATTCCGATAATGGTTCGTTGTTATCCAGTTTCTTATACTTGTTAATATCAGTCAAAGTCTAGACAGAATAAAAATTCTACAAAATAAACTGAAATGAACATAACATAGGCTATAATATAAGTTTGAAATGTTACTCTTTCAAGAAAAATCGTAAGATCTACATGTGCGTGATAATCATTTTATTATTTTTACCAATATATATTTTTACCTTAAACTCTGGTTTTCGCAGTGTAACAATTATAATATTATCAATGAGTTTACCCTTACGTTTCTAAAGAACTATGCTTAATCAACAGGGAATCGGACTGTTTTAATAAAGTGTATTGTATCAGTTACAAAGACATTTGGTATCTTGTAAGAAGGAATTGGGTGGAGCTCACGTTTCATTCCAACAATCCCAGAAAGGTATTTTAATAAATAGTTTAATCGCATAGGCAGAATAATAGAATGCTAGAAAACCGTACCTAGGAGTGGGTGACACTTAAATTTAGCTCAGAAATATGTGAGTAAAACTAATTAACATAGACTCAGGCGTGATATCTTACGAGCGTTATAAAATCTTCAGCCGCTGTAAAATCGTGACATTTGCATGGGAGGATTCGAGTAAAAATATATTTCTTACATTGTTTTCATGTATTGAGTCAGTGCGTGTATTGTTGAAGGATAAAGAAATCATGTGATGTTTGGACTCAATAGGAAAATATAACCACACTTATTAAGTTAAAACTAAACATCAAATAAATTTGAATATAACAACAACACCCCTCCCCCAAACACTGAATCTGACAAAATAAAGACGAAATAGACTATTCCAGTTCTGAACAATAACAACAACAAGTGTTAAGACCTATGCAGTCAACTTTATTCCAATTTATACTGGGTACCGGCCACGAACACTCGTGGAATTGTCAGTATTTGGGCAGACAACTCTTTTACAATTAATTTAGAACACTTTACCATATCGTTAATGGTAAAACTGTGTAGCAAGATTTGTACAGTTTAGATCCACTGCAAAAACGAACAGACATAACTATGGCCTTTATAGAAAGTGACCAGATTTATTTGTCTTAAGGAAATCTACCTCAATGCCGAACAAACATGACTACGACTTTGAGAGAAAGTGTCAAGATTCGTCTAGATCACCGTTTCCCAAAATGTGGATCGAACCTATTCAGGGAGACACAAGTGATCTCTTGGAGGGGTTGGGGAGGGGTGTCGAACGATTAGGAGAGTCAACAATGCAATAATGTAGAATTAAGCGCTTTAATATATTTTTTATTAATGAAAGTAATAAGTAATTGCCATAACACATATAGCATTTTAATGTGTATCCGTATGTCACATCTTGTCACTTAACTTACTCTTTCTCTCATTTGAAAATAAGAGGAGACGCGCAATAAATCATATTTATTAAAGGAGGGAGTAGATGACAAAAGTTTGGGAAACACTGGTGTATATGAAATCTACTGCAATTCCGAAAAAATAAAACATGACTATAGCCTTGAAATAAACTGTTAAAGACTTGTCCAAATGAAATCCTCTACAATTACGAATAGACATGGCAACAGCCTTGATAGAGAAAGTGTCAAGTTTGGAGCAGTCCTTAAGTTAATTGTATGCTCATTTCCTGTCTTTTAGAGAAACAAACGAAGAACAGTCTTCCCACAAACTTTTTTTTGCCATTACCATTGTCTTATTTGGTATCATGTCGTTTTAATACCATTCTTTTTTACTGAATACCACACACTTGTACATGCGAATGAGGGTCAAATCTAAAAGTATAAAAAGAAAGATCTAGATATTTGATTTAGACAAGAACTTCTAGACTGAACATCTTCATTTGGAGAACACCCAACTCAATTATATATATAGTGAAATACCTTCTAATATGGTGCCAAAGGTTGCGACGAAAATAGGAAGCGAAACTAGTGTATTTTTCATAGAAGCTGCGTCGCAATACATCAAGACAGCACTTGGGGTGAGACAGCCTAGGACCAAGCTCACTTCTGGAACAAACCGTTTCTGATCGGCCAACTGCACGAAGCCTTGAAACGAGGCCTCTTCTCTTTGGGCCACAAAAGCAAGGCAGGCGGCAACCCCGGACTTTTTGTACTAAAGATGCGAACTTGGTAATTATAAACCTCTTCCGATAAATCAAAGTGTCAGATGGATGATGAAATGAAATAGTAACATTTATCCAAATGATGTTCTCGCATTTCATATTTATATAGAATCGGCTAATAGTTTATATATATATATATATATGTTAAATAATATTGAATATTAATACTATAATTTATGAACAACGGTTATTAGGTGCTAGTTAAAAGCAGTATCATTCGTTTTAATGAGGCACATTCCAATTCTAAGATTAGCTTTAATAGCCACACAATGAAAAAAGGCCATCTATAGGAGAAAGTTCGTTGTACATCTTAAAAAAATATTCAACGATTTTCTACATGTCTCTATTGTCTAAGACAAACCATTTGACTAATCTACAAGTACGATTTAATAACTAAGCATTCTCTTTCATTCAATTACCGAACATATTTGCATTGTCTTAAACTAAGAATATACGACGTAATGAAATTGATAATTTATTCTTCTTCTCAGTTTTTAGAAAAAAAAACAATTATATTTTCTAAGAAATAATTTATCATTGTGGACTAGGAAACTTCGCTCGGAATAGAGAACATTAGGCCCAAATTTGTAAAATATTTTAACACCCTTGTTAATAGTTAATCCCCCTCCCTTCAAGTATGAGAACAAAATATAAAAATATTACTGGTAACTTAAACGAATCATATTAAGTAATTTTATGTGTTTGCACGTTACAACACTCGGGATGAAAAGTTGACGAAAACATCGTGTGGAAAAACTCTCTTTATTTGTAAAATAAAAACAGAAAACTCAGCAGTATCTAGTTGAACTAATTTCAATGTTGTTGATCTTTTTGTTTTAAATTGCTCGTGTTATTGGGAACCAACAAAATCGTAGACCCACAAGCAACTTTGTGGATAAATAACTAACATAAATTGCTTTTAAGAAGCTG
This sequence comes from Limulus polyphemus, assembly GCF_000517525.1. NCBI lineage: Eukaryota > Metazoa > Arthropoda > Merostomata > Xiphosura > Limulidae > Limulus > Limulus polyphemus. The sequence continues at coordinate 85,745 of NW_013667077.1, forward strand.
GTGAAGTCCTTGTGGAATCTATAGGTAATTCTAGTGTTAAGAACGAGAGTAAAGCACTTATATGGTTTGGCTAACATTATAAAGCAGCAGTCTCGGACGATATGCCGCCATATTTATATACATCGACCTACCCTAAACGCATGCATCTTAACAATTTTCGGACCAGATCAAATGAATTCAGAGGGAGGGGGTGAGGTTTGAAGTGTCGACAGCAAAGGAGTACCCATGTCCTACAAAATAGCACATAAGGAGTGGATTGCACCACATAGGCCGCTAGAAGTCGCTCCTCAAAAACTGATGGGATAACAAATTGACTGAATTCTCGTTATAAACGTTATTCTCCTTGGCTTAAAGTCAACGACGTAGTAAGTTAAAATGCAAACGCAGGTTAAAAGATTAGTGTTTCAATCCTGTTCTTTTACTGAGGACTACGCCCACTCATCATTTCTTCGTAAATTCCCCACTGTCATATTTCACCAGCGTTAAATGTGGTAGGGTGGTGCTCCTCATAAATCATGAACAAATTTCTCATCGCACGTCGTGATTTCTTGTTTGTTGAAAACAATTGGGGGTTATTGTATCTAAATTGAATTAAATTTAGCATTTCTTTGTATCATAATTTCTATTAAAACAATGTTATTGCTGTTATAGAATAGTTGATTTACTTTTGCTTTTGTGAATATGATATGAGATGATGACGACATCCTTGGCTAGCAATAATTTATACAGAATTAAGCCAGCGTTGTGATCTGGAAAAAAAAAGAAACTTCAAGTCATGTTTGTCAAACACTATTCTCTATATAATTATGATGGGAACCAACTATACGTTTACCAAAATGCTACTCTTTATCAATTATAGATAATATTTATGGTGTATTATCATCTCTCAGTGTATATCGTGTTGTTGATCATAACAAGTTTATGTTTCATCAAAATGTGTTGAAAATGTCTAACATCAAAACTGATGTTTCTACATGTTGGTCAAGCACACAATAATTTACTGTGGTTTTTTCACTCTGGTCAAGCAGGCACTAACTAAATTACTATGATTTCTACAAGCAGACAATGATTAACCTATTAATGATTCTAAATACTAGTAAAGCAGATACTAACTAAATTACTTATGTTTCTAAATACTGGTAAAGCAGACACTAACTAACATACTGATGTTTCTAAATACTGGTAATGCAGACACTAATGACTTACTAATGTTTCTAAATTCTGGTAAAGCAGACACTAATGACTTACTAATGTTTCTAAATTCAGGTAAAGCAGACACTAACTAACTTACTAGTGTTTCTAAATACTAGTAAAGCAGATACTAATTAACATACTGATGTTTCTAAATACTGGTAAAGCAGACACTAATGACTTACTAATGTTTCTAAATACTAGTAAAGCAGATACTAACTAAATTACTTATGTTTCTAAATACTGGTAAAGCAGACACTAACTAACATACTGATGTTTCTAAATACTGGTAAAGCAGACACTAACTAACATACTAATGTTTCTAAATACTGGTAAAGTAGACACTAATGACTTACTAATGTTTATAAATATTCGTCAAGCAGACACTAACTAACTTAAGTATTTAGAGTTTCTCAAAGCTTTCAATAGAAAAAGGACATTATATAAGTCTAAGATTCAGTTATTAATTACTAAGAGAAGTTTTCTATATGTGTATATTTATATAATTTTACTTATAGCAGACTATACTTTACAGAGTATGTTCGTTCTCTCATAATCACTGTTTGTTTATTGTTATGCGCAAAGCTAACCAAAGGGCTATCTGTGCTACGGCCACCGCGGGTATCGAAACCCTACTGTTAGCGATATTAGCCTTCAGACCTAACGCTGAGTCATTCGGGTGGGGGATACGACGTTTACAATACAAATAAAACAGCTATAGTAATCTCATTTACACATTACCGCTGAGAATAAATACCGTGTCCAACAGTTAAGCTACACGATAAATGTTTGCCCTAGCTCAGAAACCACTTAACCGTTACTGCATGGTAAACAGGTGATTAGTAAGCTTGGTCTCTTGATGGTTTAAAAACTATTTCGCCTTTTAAGGATAACTCTTTTACATTCCCTTGTATATAACTCTCTAGAGCATTTTATACTTTCCCTAATATATAACTCTCTAGAGCATTTTATACTTTCCCTAATATATAGCTCTCTAGAGCATTTTATACTTTCCCTAATATATAGCTCTCTAGAGCATTTTATACATTCCCTAAGATATAGTTCTCTGGAACATTTTATATTTTCCCTAGTATATAACTCTCTGGAACTATTTTTTTTTATTTTCCCCAGTATACAGCTTTTTGGAAAATTTTATACTTTTTCCTAGTATACAACTCTCTGTAACATTTTATACTTTTTCCTAGTATACAACTCTCTGTAACATTTTATACTTTTCCTAGTATACAACTCTCTGTAACATTTTATACTTTTCCTAGTATATAACTCTCTGGAACATGTTTTTTTTACTTTTCCTAGTACATAACTCTCTGGAACATGTTTTTTTTTACTTTTTCTAGTACATAACTCTCTGGAACATTTTATTTACTTTCTCTAGTATATAACTCTGAAACATTTTATAATTTTCCTAGTATATAACTCTCTGGAACATTTTCTACTTTCCCTAGTATATAACTCTCTGGAATATTTCTTTTACTTTCCCTAATATATAACTCTCATGAACATTTTATACTTTCTCTAGTATATAACTCTTTCGAACATTTTTTTACTTTCTCGAGCATGCAACTCTCTGTAACATTTTATACTTTTCCTAGTATATAACTCTCTGGAACACGACAGTTTCTGTTTTTATAGGGGAACAGTATTCATTTGCGGGCCGATTTCAATAATTTAAAAAAGATTTTGTGGTTGACTAGATCATGTATAGATCGTTCACAGACACCATTCTATGAGTAAGAGTCAGTTGTGAAGGATATTGTATATTGTATTTAATTACTAAGCTCATTTATTTAAGATTCATCAGGAGTCAATGCACTCCCAGCGATTCTCCTTATCAAGTCTTGAAAAAATCGGGCCAGAGATCAGTTTATCTATGTGTTAATGAATAGCAGTAAAATTATCAGATGTTTTTATACTTCGAGTGTTCTGAAACTACACATGCTTATGGTAAGCGAGTAATAAACAATATTGCACTTGAATATCGGATTCATAACTAACAAGTATGAAAATACTTCAGACTGATTTACACATCTTAAAAATCAAACACAAGGAACAACAACTTTTTCCAGTTTAAACAAAACAACACTTTGAAGTGAAAGGTGCGGCTCAACATGTCATTCGAAGAGCGGAACACTAATTTTTTTTTGTTTTTCTACTTTGCTCTTCTGCTGTTTGCTTAGTTTTAACGAGTAAATAAAATGTTGAGATATCTGCGTATGCATGTCCCCAACTGTATATGTATGCGTCTTTAACTTCGTTAATCATGTTTAGAAGTAAATTCCCCGCAGGTGCTCGGCATGGCCTAGTGGTTTAGGCGTTCAACTTACAATCTGAAGGTCGCGAGATCGAATCTCCGTCCCATCAAACGTACTTACCCTTTTAACCGTAGGGGCGTTATAATGTGACGGTTAATCCCACTATTCGTTGGTAAAAATAGTAGCCCAAGAGTTGGCAGTAGGTGGTGATGACTAGCTACCTTCCCTCTAGTCTTTCACTGCTAAATTAGGGACGGCTAACGCAGATAGTTCTTGCGTAGCTTTGCGCAAAATTCAAACCAAAATTCCTTGCATTGGTTCTCCTGAGCATATTGATATTTTTCTAGTTTCTAAGGAAATTAAATAGTCCATTTCATAAGAAAATGCACACACTTCTTGTATTCAAACAACGTATTTTTAAATGATCCTTTTTTGCACAGCTACACCAAGCTCCCTGATGTAGATTAAGCTGATTCTAAAAATCAACTGGTTCCTGGAATAATACATCCAAAAGATTATGAATAAAAATGACGTAAACTAAAATTTTTGATTTCGATGTGTATGAATCTATGTTATAAAGTGGCTTGTGTCCGTCTGTTTGTCTGTCCGTAACAATAATTTTCCAACATCCCAAAATCTGATCACCATGAAACTTTCTGAGGTTCTGAGTATGTACAAGACAGGTTCCAACCTCACATTACTTTATTCATTCTCTCATTTTTATGAGTTTGACAGCCATTTCCATTTTTATGCTGGTTATTACTACTGCTTTAATGGCGGCGAATGACGCACACGTACGCTGTCCTGCTATTCCTGCAGGAAACTTTGATTTAGGCTAATTATGAGACATTATTAATTATGCACTCGAAATATAACTAAAATAAATAAACTAGATTTTAATTTTGATTAATTATGAGATAATAAATAGAAAGAGAATTAGGACAAATGTATTAAAGTAACAATGACTTAGAATTATTTGAAACAACACCCATAGAAGAGGTACAATAAAACCTGCTACTATTATTATTATTATCATGCTAGCAAATAATGCAAAAACATTAGTCTCCCGATAGGACAGCAGAAGTCAAGACACATGAGATACCCCGATGCGGCTTTGTTCGAAAGCAAACACACAAACGCACAAAATTGTGTATTTAGCTTAATTTAATTCGTGATTTTAGGGTTTTAGAAGGTTAGGTAAAAAAAGAGGAGCGAACTTTGGATTTTCGCTAAGTTTGAAAAGATAATTAAAAATATTGTTATCCCAAACAGAGCAAAACCTTAGTTTAGTTAAAGTTTGGATTGAAGACAAAAAATGTGATAATGCCAAAGAAAGCCTACTTTGGTTTTAGGCTAATTGTGGTCATGAAATGAAGAGATAATTCTAAAAAAAAAACAAGACTTTAGGATTAAAAACTGAAAAAAATATATGTACTTTAAATTACATACTTATGTTGCGTATATGAAGATACTTAGTCATTTATCAGTATTTAAAAAAGTGCAATTCAATCGTAATTTTACTGGTTATCTGATTACAGTTTCAATTTAATTGATTTAATGATGTAGGTAGGTAGATTTCATAATATGTAGAATTACACATGCCTGCAAATTTAAACTTCATAAAAGTTGTTTTGGTTGTAATAAGAGATTTTCCATAATTCAACTACGAAAATTTTGAAAGTAATATTATTTTTTTTGTGTCGCGTAAGGATTTTTTACAAATCGGGAAGAAAAACTTACTTAGATCAAATTATTATTTCGTTTACCACCATGAACATTTTTATTATCGTTGTTAACAAAAATACAAACAAACTGAAGAAAAGGGAAGAACATTGATGTCAAACGAATATGCATCTTCATTCATCCTCGTTTTTGTTGTGAACTCTACGTCTTTAGTCTCAAAACTACGTGTTGTGGTCTTTCTTTGATTTCTTACGTCTGGAGCGTTTCGTTTCAATCACCAGCAGTAATCAGCCATCATACCAATGTTCCACCTTCCCCGATAACTCCTCTCCATTTCCCTGATGTCTTGATGAAACCCTTCCAAACGTTTCAGGTTGAAAACAATCCCAATCATCAATTCTATTGACACCAGTTTCAGATATAATATGAAACTGTATCAAGAGTCTTCGGTGGAGTAGGTACAGGTACATTAGGTCCATGAGCAACAGGTCTTATAGCAGATTGAAGGTTCGGATAGAAAATTTCCTTTTTATTTTGGGTGTTGTAGTCTTGCACGTTACATGAGAAAAAATGGCAGTCATCTCCGTGGTTTCTAGGCTCACACCAGACCATTGGAATTCGAAAGGCAAAGATATTTTCTTACCTTTAGTCCATTGTCTAAACCCTTTCGACACAAATGGTACAAACTTTGTGCGGAGTCCATGATTTCTCTTGATCCATAAGTTCTATTTCAATACGTAATACGCTTGTTTGACGAATTCTGTAATGTTTTGCCTTTGTTTCTTTACAACACAAATTTACCATAAATATAACAGAATATGTTTAGGTCATTTACACAACCTCTTGTTGCCATAGCGACGAATAAATAATATTAAAAAGAAAAAACTAATGTCAAAGTGCACACACAAGCAAATACTATCCAGACACGTCACGCGGCCTGTTAACCGTTTGTATAATAGCGGTGTGTTTCTCGTGGGTTTTAGAACGATTGATATGACTTTCACGTCGCGATTGGTCTAGAGAAATCTATAGCCAGTGGTTGTCAACATTTTAAGCATAACAAAATGTGACCCGATTTTAATGATGCACTTATGTAGCAGTACATATGCCTATTTGTGAAAACTCTGTACGTGATGGAAAAATAAATAGATATCATTTTCGGATTCAGCGTACAAAAATTACCCGTAGAACATGTAAAAATTTCAAGACAATAAAACTATCGCAGGTCTGTGTTATTGATGTTTCCGCCATCTAGTGACCACGATTTCATCTTATCCGTGGAACATGCGACAGAAGATTGTTTGTTTGTCGTTAAGTGCAAAATTGCAGAACGCGGAATCTGTTCTGTGCTCACTGCAGGGATTTAACACAGAAATATCAAGTTTTAAGCTTACTCTTGAGCCACTAGGAGGCGTGAGAGAAGAGGTGTGTCCATGAAATTTTCCCTTGCTTCAAAACTAATTGTAATATCACTGATTCTATAGAATTCCTGAGAAAATTAAAGGACCAATTCATAAGATAAAAATACATCTTTGTAACCCATGATTAATATGAACGAAGAAAAAGATTCACTTGAACAACTTACAATGATTTTCGATAATCGCAAAGAAAACAACAAAAAAAAAGTCTTGCAATCAATGTCTTAGTTGTCCTTATCTTATTCAAGTAAACACTAGTTCGAAACTTATCTGACTGTGTTGAAAATTATTCGAGTCACTACGCTAGTTGATAAATCGTGTAGATGTTAGGAATGCTGGAGGATAGTGCAATATAAAATAATGAACCAACCAATGAGTGGAATTATGTGGTTGAAATATGATGTTTCCCATTTAACGAACCCAGTAATTTCGAACCTGAAACCACGTTTACTTTAATTTCGCAAAATAAACACTTATTGACCTCACTTAGTAATGAAGTTATATAACATACATAGATTTCTTTTGTTTTCAAAGGAGTATGAAAACGCTTACTTTTGCGAGATTAGAGCAAAGTACTTGCTTACGATATTGCATGTAATTTTGTGCATGATTTTATACTTCTTCAAGAACTAAATCGCTATCTGACGATTGTTTAGTGCACGGTATTTTTATCCTGTGAACAATGTGATCTCATGCTTTTATTTTTAAAGGAATGCTTGTAAATAATGTTTCTAAGATTTTTGTCCATCTTTACAAACTACAGACCAAATGAGTTTATTCTGAATACGTAATGATGAATTCTATATTGCACACAGTTTAAAGAAAAACCACCAAGCTTATGGTCTTCTGAACTCAATATATTAATGGAATACCTGTAAGCAATCGCTAGTAGAAGAATAAGAATTTCTAGACTAAACATGATACATGTGAAAGTAAACTGTGTAACTTATTGTTTCTAACCTCAGGTTTAGGCCTGAAACTGATCTTCTGAGCACAAATCCTAATGGACGGAACAATGATTTTACAAGTTTAACTCGATGTAATCGTCTGGTGGAAAAAAATACACTTACACTATCAACGTTAGATAGTGTACGTGCATACAGTATGTTGATTGTTTTTAATCATCTTTAATGAAACATTTATTAAAATCCTTTGATCGACTAGATAATAATAAGGTTGCTTGATATGTAGACAAGCTTGAGCACTTCTATTAACTGTTTGCCTTTGTAACATAGATCTTGCACGAGCTAAAAGCAAATTGTATTCTGAGGTTAGTAAAATTTAAAGTTCATATCTTCACATCCTTTTAGATTGTGGATATTCTTTCTTAAAAGAACGTTAGCCTATAGAAGTTAACATAATTTATAAAACATTATATATAAATTTATAAAAAACACTTGAAAGAGAATGGAAGACTATACACTACAAATAAAGTGTCCGTTCAGTTTAAGTTAATAGTTTAATACACTTGCATTTAGTAAAATTAAAACCGCTATGAAAAACAAGTATAACAATGGCGTATTTGATTCCAGCGACAGTTTTTTATGGTAATTCTGTAGTACAAACATCATCTGCACTGTTCCTGCAAGGTTCCAATTGAGAACATAAAATATTAGTTGAGATATAGCAGTAGATCTTCTTCAGACCGAAAGATGTACGTAAATGTAGAGCAAACAAGAAAACCAATTGTGACATTTTGTAGGCTGGGATATCTAAGTACTAAATTTGTCATTCTTAAGCTCTGTGGAGAAATTCCAAACACTGACTAGACTTCTGGAAAAAGTACATGAGGCCAATAAGCT
>NW_013667077.1:95059-97774 GCF_000517525.1 Limulus polyphemus
TGTTCAAGAGTATGAATAAAAACCCTATAACCCGAGCGCTTTCGATAGGTGGAAAGCGCTCGGGGTATAGTGTTTTTATTCATTTCTGTCAATACTTCTTGAACCTACGTGTTTTTCTAGCATCGTGAATGTTCAAGAGTATATCACTTTTAGTCGGTATAGAAGCCACACAGTTGAAATAAAATCATAAAGATGAAAGCCTAAAAAAAATGCACTTCATAAGAACTCTTTAATCAACAAATTGGAGAAAATATAAACATTGTGTTCTTAAAAAAAAAGAAAAGGAAAAGTTTTTACGATGCAAATTAATCGTAAAATTGTCCAAAATTTTGGACTTTTTACGTGCGGAGACCATTTATTATCGTGCTGGACAGTGATCTGTGGATCCACTATCCGCGTCTCGTTACATAAAGAAATCGCACTTCCCCCTTTGGGCTTATGGATGCGTCAAAACAAGACAGTTTAATCCTACTATTCAGTCAGACAAAGGTAACCAAAGAGTTTGTGGTGAGTGCTATTGATCATCTGGCTTACCTCTTGTAAACCAGTATCTTTGCGCAAATATAGGAAGCTAACAACATTCAAACATTCTTAGCTGCACATGAATACAAATCTCTGCAAACTCTGGTGTTTATCATCTAGATGCAGTTAACAGAATTACAATTAAATAGAGATTTATAGAGAATATTATTAAACCGTATCAACCTATAATAAATTATAATTTTTAATACAACCCAAGGTGCACAAAATAATGTTTTTTTTTCCAGACAACCTTCCCGCTACCCCCAGGGGTAATTTGAAATCGATTTCATCCTACCTCCCAGTAATCTGTACGCGATTTCAAGTTACCGTAGGGTAAGGTGAAGCAGGGGTAATCTGAAATTGCTACAACGGCAATGTCATTCGACCAAAAACTTGGTACGTCTTCCGATGCAACGCTAATGAAACTTTTGTGACTTTGGTCATCACCACCCACCACCAACTCTTGGGCTACTCTTTTACCAACGAATAGTGGGATTGACCGTCACATTATAACGCGCCCCACGGCTGAAAGGGCGAGCATGTTTAGCGTGACGGGGATTCGAACTCTCAGATTGCGAGTCGAACGCCCTAACCACCTGGCCATGCCGGGTCATGTTGCGATACAGCGATACCATACGAGTATTGAATCGTGAAGCCGTGATACAATTGTATCGATACATCGTCCGACACGATTTATGAATCTTCACGAAATCTGGCAAGCTTTCAGCAAACATTACAAGTCTTTCATACAGAAAAAATTTAAATTTTTAATAAAGTATTTTGCTAAAAATTAGCATTTCAATAAAGAAAGATGAGTATTGTTGTCTTTTATCAAAAACATTACATGCAAATTAACATAACAAGTTAACAATAACAAAATAAATAGACAGATATTACCTTTTTTATTTTACTTCTCTTACCAGCTGATCAAACCTGAGAATTTGAAAAAGCACTGTAAAGTGTGAAATATTTAAATAGCTCCCACCCCAGTGGCACAGAGGTATGTCTGCAGACTTACAACGCTAGAATCCATGTTTCGATACCCGTAATGGGCAGAGCACAGATAGCCCATTGTGTAGCTTTGTGCTTAATTACAAAAACAAACAGTACTTGAACAAGACTATGTTAATAATATAGATAATAAATTACAGAAAAGACTGTTAAACTTTCTAAAAAACGTTATGTATCTAGATATGTATCGTATCGACTACTATGATGAGATACACATCCCTAATATACACTATGAGGTATTGCTAACCCTTCAGGATAAATAAATATTTATCAAATATCTGAAGCTCATTGTATATTCATGTAACAAATATTTACGTGTTAATATACAAAACAATGTCCTGGCAATATGCTCGATCAGATGTTCCAGGATAATGTATTAAACCACTATCCGGTATGTGTCTGTCTATAAGAAAAGAAAAATACACTCAAAGTGTTTCAAATATTACGACAGGGTCCTTTATTGTTTTTTTTTTTTGTAACTGGATTGTTAATTTGTTTGTTTTCTGGTAAGTTGATTGACTGAAAGCAGAAACTCTTATTCAGAATTTATAACCTCTGTGTAGCGTTTTTAGTTATTACTACATTTAGGTATTATGTGAAAGTATTTAGTTCAGATTTATGACGTCATGATGACCCCTGTGTAGCGTTTTTAGTTATTACTACATCTAGGTATTATGTGAAAGTATTTAGTTCAGATTTATGACGTCATGATGACCCCTGTGTAGCGTTTTTAGTTATTACTACATCTAGGTATTATGTGAAACTATTTAGTTTAGATTTATGACGTCATGATGTTCAAAACACGCTCATTTTCTGATCAAGGAACCAAGAGAGCGGTACGCTATAATTAATATTTCGTTAGTGAAAATAGTCAAAAAGTACAGTCGGAAAATACAAGAAAACAGAAAGTAAAACAAAACCTATATAACTCTAGAGCTATACTCGTTCTCTAAGTCAAATAGATCGGTCTACGAACCCCACATATAGCAAGCGAATAGTTTACTCTGACCAGTTTACAAACATATCAAGATTATTTCAGACCGTGAGTGTATAAGCCTAACCCTAATTCAAAATTACGTTTTCTTACAGTATTTCTGTATATATTAATCTCTTGAAAATGTGAAAGTATCATTAAATTTCAACCTACCCCCTACGATTTCAGATTACCCCCTCAAAACATTT
>NW_013667077.1:98737-100222 GCF_000517525.1 Limulus polyphemus
CCTATAACCCGAGCGCTTTCCACCTATCGAAAGCGCTCGGGTTATAGGGGTTTTTTATTCATACTCTTGAACACAATAACACCGTGGTTTTGAATTGTGTTATGTCCATTCATACGCACATTTATAACTGTGTTTGTGGGTTTACGAAGTTGATAACTTTGCATTTTTAAACTTCTAAACAATGAAATATATTTGTTTTTGTATATGATCCACGTGCTATTGTTTAATAGTGCATTGTTCATAAATAACAAAGTTTGTTCTTCTTATGCTATTGGCCCGGCATGGCCAGGTGGTTAAGGCGCTCGACTCGCAATCTGAGGGTCGCGGGTTCGAATCCCCGTCAAATCCCCAAACATACTCGCCCTTTCAGCCGTGGGGGTGTTATAATGTGACGGTCACTCCCACATTCGTTGGTAAAAGAGTAGCCCAAGAGTTGGCGGTGGGTGGTGATGACTAGCTGCCTTCCCTCTAGTCTTACACTGCTAAATTAGGGACGGCTAGCGCAGATAGCCCTCGTGTAGGTTTGGGCGAAATTCATAAAACAAACAATCTTATACCATTTTCAAGATACGCAAATCGTTATGCTTTATGAAGCCACTTTGCTTTTACTACAGATGAACGGAAGACAATTTTAGCCTATGATGTGATACCAGAGGGCGCTTTACAAACAACAAGGCAGCTGAATGGAATAATCATTGATAATAACTGTCTTTTGTAATCCTTGGCCTCTCTCTCTTGTTGAATGGGTTACAAAACGGCTGTTCGGCAGTGTATGTATAGGATGTATATCGGATTAAACAGCTATAAATTTGTCAATCTACATTGGCGTAAGCAATCAAACAGAACACGTTGTTCTGATGTTTTATTTTTCGGTGTTTAAATCAGAGTATAATAGGAGGACTCAGTGTGTACGTTTGCGTGAAAGAAGTGAAGAACAAAACAATATATATATATATACTGTACATGTTAAAGAGTATCAAAACAGATTTAATTTCCAATTCAAGCTATCAACCTCTAAAACTAAATCTTTTTTTATAACCATTCCTATAAATTATTTCTTCTTAAAAAATGATCAATTTTCTTCTTCTGAAGTCCTTAAAAAAATCTGGTTCACGACTATTATGTAGTGAAACCAAAACCATGTCAAAGAAAATAAGTAGTTCTAACGTTACTACCAAAACCATGTCAAAGGGAATAAGTAGTTCTAACGTTACTACCAAAACCATGTCAAAGGGAATAAGTAGTTCTAACGTTACTACCAAAACCATGTCAAAGGGAATAAGTAGTTCTAACGTTACTACTAAAACCATGTCAAAGGGAATAAGTAGTTCTAACGTTTCTACATGAATCATGTCAAAGGGAATAAGTAGTTCTAACGTTTCTACATGAATCATGTCAAAGGGAATAAGTAGTTCTAACGTTTCTACATGAACCATGTCAAAGGGAATAAGTAGTTCTAACATTACTACCAAAACCATGTCAAAG
>NW_013667077.1:100232-106972 GCF_000517525.1 Limulus polyphemus
ATTACTACCAAAACCATGTCAAAGGGAATAAAAGGTTCTAACGTTACTACCAAAACCATGTCAAAGGGAATAAATATTTTTAATGTTACTGCCTGAACATTGATGAAAATTAGGATTCGTTTGAATACCCATAAAGCTGGTTAGGCCTTTTTAACTTTTTGTTGAATTTATTGCCATTGTCCACCTTCTTTCTCACTTCTGGCGTTTTTGTTTTTGTTGTTGTTCACCCGTTGGCAGAAGAGATACACGTCTACTAGCAAAATGTAGCAGAAATGAAAAAAAAATAAGCTCCACATTTGAAGAGCGTGTCTACTCGAGATTACATCTGGCGCAATGTCTCAGCAGTAGTGTAAGTGCATTAAACAGTGGTAAAAAACATGCATAGAAAAAAACCGCAGATAACGAAGGAAAATTTGTGAAATTAAACATACTACCCTACTTAAACAGTACATCGAACAAAATAACAGAGATACGATAAGATTTATCTGAATTCCTTATAAAATTAGTACCCTCAAGACCCCCCCCAAAAAAAATGAAATGTGATTCATTTAACATCATCTAAATCTTATTGATAACGATATTACTCGTCCTAACAATCTAGATGAAAGATGGCCAAACACAAACACATGAATGTATACTGTCATTAGGTCAAACGAGTAAAGGCATACCTAACACACAAAAGCGCGTTAATAGCGTATATGTAAGAGGTTTACTTTGTTATTTCCATCAAAAAGTTAGTTAATGTTGGACGTTTTGTATTCACATGGAAATCTTCAATGTGCATAATGTAAATCGAAGCATTGATGTTCATATAATATTAGTGAAAAGTTTGAAAATTTATAAACAAGAAAAAAGCAAGGAATCAAACGTAAAAGGGTAATATAAGTTTAGTTTTCACTGCTACTTTAGTGTACGGTAAAAAAAAAATATCAAAGATGACTTTTGACGAATTGCAATTTTATAAATTTTCTCTTTCGAGATGTGTACACGAGATTAAAGTTTAAGTTTGTTATTGAGATCACTGTCAGAGGGGTACTGTCTTAAAAATTTCGTTTAACAATGCTATAAAGCTAGTATTCTTCCTAAAACTGGCTTTCAAGACAATGAATAATTCATTATTCAGATTAATAATTCATTATTCGGATTAATAATTCATTATTCGGATTAATAATTCATTATGCAGATTAATAATTCATCATTCAGATTAATAATTCATCATTCATATTAATGTACCTTGTACAACGAACAGATAATGTGAGTGAAGTTTACGTTTCTGAAAACAAAACAAAAATTTCAAATAATTATAATTTCTTTATTTTTAATACATAATTTCATGAATCAGATGCTTCTTTTAATTCCTTGGTATATGTTATGTTTTTATATAATACAGTTTTTTAATAATCTACAATAATTTAGAATCCTTGGAATAAGAGAAATTGAGTTGTATTTTGTAAAACCAACGCTTGTCAGTAAACTGGACTCAGTATAATGCTAACAACAGATTCGTCTATCACCGTGACTTTACTCGTGGCAACTAGACGAAGAAAACCACTTGTTTACTGAAGATTATCTGATAAAATCACTGATAAAGGTGAACCTAAGGCTTTAAACCTTCCCATTCTCATTGTTTGAATTTCTGTGAGGTAACGGTTCAGAACCCTATCACAATGAAATGTTATCACTACTGTCGACAACTTTATAAATACATTTAAGTTTCTTTATTAACACAGACTCCCGTATATACATATATTTAACATTAACTTCTTCAGTTCCAGTCTGGTATTTTCTGAACGTTCTTCTTTCTACACTGTTTTTTTTTTTTTGTTCCCAAATATTTAGGCAAAGTGAAACTCTATTTTGTCACTTATTTATTAGGCCCGGCATGACCCGGTGGTTAAAGCGCGCGACTCGCAATCTGAAAGTCGCGAGTTTGAATCCCTGTCTTACCAAACATGCTTGCTCTTTCAGCCGTGGGGGCGTTATAATGTGATTTTGGTAAATGAGTAGAACAAGAGTTGGCGCTAGCTGCCTTCTGCTAAATTAGGGACGGCTAGCGCAGATAGCTTTCGTATAGCTTTGCTCGAAATTCAAAACAAACAATCCTAAACATTTAGTGTGTTAATTAAAAATTTATATTTTCCCAGAATGGTTAATAAAAATATTGTATTTCGAAAGATGTTATCGTTTTCAATTTACTCTTTTATCGAAGCAGGATATTTTTCTAGAATAAAAAAATAACCATTACACATATTAAATTATTTTGTCTTAGATTAGAAATAATATGAACGTTTTAGAAATACAACTTTGCATAGAAAAATTATACTTCTTTCATAAATACGACATAAAAATAACTCCCAAAAGTCACATAGGCGGTGGGTACTGCCTTCCATTTAATTAGCAGTTGAAAATTAAGTATTCTATGCTTGAACCATAGAATCTCTGACCTAGCCATTTAGTCCAAGCATCACATAAGTTGTCATTCATATTGAAAAATCAAAATACCAACTACTTTTTGAGAAGCTCCCCCCATGGCTCCACGGTAAGACTGAGAGCTATAATGTTAAAAATCTGATGTCGATACCAGAGGTTGGCAGAGGACAGACAGCTCATTGTGTAGTTTCGCGTTTAACAACAAAGAAAGGTGCAAAAACTTCTCGAGAAAAATATAGTGGCACATCTTTATAGTTAGATTGTTATTTAAACACATGAATAATCCGTCTGGAGTTATAATGTATATCAAGAGAAATATGTATTCGTGAAGTTAGTTGTCTGAAAAAGTCATGTTTATGAAAAATATAAATATAATCTTGGATCAGTTGGCGAAAATAGTAAGAGATCCTGTTCTATTCCCTAATAAGGGCACGCCTGACATATGTTGAGAATACAGCGTTGAAAGATGTTCCAGAATTATTGTTTTCTGTGAGATTGAGATTAGGACTTCTTGCTAACCAGTCCATGGCCCCAGGGGATCCTGTTCTATTCCCTAATCAGTGCAACGCCTGACATGGTATGTTGATAATACGGTGTTGAAGGATGTTCTAGTGTTATTGTTTTCTATGGAATTTAGCTTAAAACTTTTTGATGAATAGCCTACAACCGCTATGGTTTTTGTTCAAGGTAGCCAGCCCATCAATAATCTTTGTAATATGACACCAAGTATTTATCCTGTATCAGTACAGAATAAATCCGGCTGCATTTGGAGAATGTCAAACACCTTGGTCCAATTCTACGTCAATATAATTTTTGGCAATAAATCCGCCTTATAGAAGCACATTCTTACACCAATCTTTGTATTATATGAATCAACCACAAATAAAACGGTCGAATTCAACAATATTGTAGTAACAGGGTTCGAAATTGATTCTATTAACTTTTACATTCCCATACGGTCACAATCATCAAAATGTTTAGTTACCAGAGTAGATTGTTGGGTCCTGAAAAAAATTCATATTCCCCCTTCCCTAAATTAATATCACTTCTCCCAATAAAATCGAAAGTGTCCATTTGTTGTTCAATTTTTTTGTTGTATTTTTTAATACATTATCACGACCAACTTCATATCTATCATCACACTGCTGTTACCACATATACTGCCACCAATGGTGGTTACAATAGATGTGGTAACACCAGTGCTTATGAAAGTAATGGTAATAGCAGTAGATACGGTAATAGCATGCTTATGAAAGTAGTAGTGATGGCAATAAATATGGTAATAGCATGCTTATGAAAGTACCACTTTTATAAGCACTACTATTATCATATCCACTGTCATACCAGTGCAACAAATAGGAGCAGTTTAATACCCAAATCATGCGCACATAAAATACCAAAGTAGGATAGCATTTCTTTGAAGCAGGTGGAAAAGTCTTTATTTAGAGTATCTAACCTAGCCTAGACTTAAGTAGATTTAGACCTAAACAATCATAAACTTAAATATGAAATCGAGCCGCACATGACACTTTATAATTTATTTCATATTTAGGCTTAAATCAGTGCTTAGATTGCATAAATCAGTTGAATCACGCGCTAACGGGGAATCACGTTTCCGCTGTAGCAATGATACTAAATATAAATGCATTAATCATTAGTTGAGATATGAAACTTGGACTCATATATATATATACACATATATATATATATATTACAGGTTTTTATTGCTGTTATTTTAAATCTGGTAATCCCAACAACACTCTCAACGACTGTGTGGCGTTGTCCGATCAACAACGCAGCTGTAGTAGGTGTTCGGAACTTTAATTAAGACAAATATTCGAAATTGTTTCTTACTACTTGGCCAATGATAAGCACTCCAGTGGTTGTCTTAAGTTCCATATTGAGTCCATGGAAAGTGGACTAGTGGCCATGTTGTGCAGATTAGGATCATTAACTAAACGTGGTTGACTCTACACCAGGTTGTCAAGTGTACGACTGGAGTCCATTGCCTTGTCAGAACACACTAAAACGAGCTCAAATTTCTGTCCGTAATTGTCTAATTTTCCACACCTGTACGGCTCTGGCAGTCAATATGCTTATCAATTGCTTCTGACAACCATCAGCAGGTAACAATTATATCGAAATAATTACCAAAACTGAAGTGATCGTCAAAACAGCAAATGATCAAATCTGAAAACGAAAGGTGGGTACTGTCTTTCCAAAGTGGGTAGCACGTACATAATGCGCCGAAACTACCATGCGTTTCTAGAATAGTACTTTTATGCGTAACAAAATACGTGTTCATTTTTAGAATTGTATACCGTATTAAATATTTGTCCTCTTTATTTTTTATGCCACAGCCTTATAGTCTGTGACAACCACTATACTGGTGGAACTATTGATACAAAAACCTTTGAAATTCATTCTTATATTTACATAGCTCATAAAATCATTTTTAAACATGTATAATCAATTGCTTGGTAAATGCGATATCACGTGCTAACCTCTCAAGAGATAACGCTCTTCATATGAACTCCTTATCAATCTTTTATCCAAACGATCTGCAATGCTAATATACAAATCAACACGCTTCTTTGAAAACAACTTACTATACCTGAAGGAGTTAGTATAGTACAGGATATGAAAATAAGACGCTAATGTCATGAAATACTTTTGTAAGTACCATCGAAAAGTGGCGCGGGTTGGATTCGTTGGATACTTTTGGATTTCGGAGTTCGAATTTGTGTTATACCAGAAAATATCTTCCCTAACCTTAATCTGTGGGTGCGTTATAAAAGTGACAGTCGATCTATTAGCATGGAGAGTGGGTGTTAGGACGCTGTTGAGTGGCTTATTTCCCTCCAGTCAGTAGTTTAAAATTAGGGACAGCGTCGGGTAGCCGCCATAAATCCGAATACAACATCTAACACTGAAAATATTTTCACAAGGTTGTCATAAATTGAAGGTTTTTGTGAATATTCTTATACATATATTGTAAGTTTTAACGACAACATTGAAATACAAGTTAATATTCTGTAGATTTTAAAACACCCTGAAACTTTCGAAGAGTTGAAGAAAAATGGTCAACTACTCGAAAGCACTCTACTTGATTTTCTGTGGTGATCTTTTGTGGTAATTCTTTCATTATGACTTAAAATACTGGAAAACTAAAAATCAAACAACGAATGTTTATGGCATTTTTACAGTCTTTGCTAAATCTAAAATCTGGATTGATTAAAAGAATTGCACGAATTTAGGTTTCGCTTGTTTGTAGTTAAGCACAAAGCTGCAGAATGGGTTATCTGTACACTACTCATCACGGGTATCAAAACCCGGTTTCTATCGGTATAAGTCCGCAGACGTATCGCTGTACCACTGGGGGAGGGGGCATTTTAAGTTTCGAAATCACTTCGGTACTAATATGAATGACATATATTTTTACATGAAGTTTTTAAACAGCAGGTCTTCACCATGATCAGGTCTTGTGGTAGCAATAATGTTGATCATACTGATTCTGATCAAAATAAAGGCTGGTGCCTGAAACATCGTTTCCAATATATCATCTATAATTTGGCAGCCTCTAGTGGCTCAGCGGTAAGTCAGAGGGCTTATAATGCTAAAATTCCGGTTTCGATACCCTGGTTGGCCAGGCACAGATAGCTTATTATGCAGCTTCGTGCTTAACAATCAACCAACAAAACACTCTGGCATGGAGTTAATCTTTTTAATTCTTCCTTTTTTTTATGCTAACGCAGTCGTTTTAATGGCCACGATCGAATTATAAACTGTGCATTGACCGTTAATATACCTTCATTGGATAATGTGTGTTTTAAAGGAACCTTCCACGCACGAAAATTCTAAGATAACGCACTTATCCATGAGCTGTTGAACAGCTAATAATTTGATATTATTTCAGTTTGTAGAGAGTAACATAAAAACCATTAATAAGAATTTCTGGCAGGACAACAACTACGAAAATATTTCGTCAACTAGAAATATATCTGCTGCAGGATTTTATTGTATTTTCCAAAATGAATTTTTCTAAACTTAATTCTTGGAAGACGTTGATCATAAACGTAAGTATGCATGCACGGTGGCCCGGCATAGTCAGGTGGTTAGGACGCTCGATTCGCAATCTGCGGGTCACGGGTTCGAATCCCCGTCACACCAAACATGCTCGCCCTTTCAGCCGTGGGGGCATTATAAGTGATAGTTAATCCCACTATTCGTTGTTAAAAGAGTAGCGCTAGAGTTGGTGGTGGGTGGTGATGACTAGCTGCCTTCCCTCTAGCGTTACACTGCTAAATTAG
>NW_013667077.1:107833-119240 GCF_000517525.1 Limulus polyphemus
CAAACAAACAAACAAACAATGTATGCACGTAAACTTCACGAAATGTTTGTTTGTCTATGACACCTTTGTTGGTGATTTGATTGGCCATAGACTACACACATAATCACATACATGGATATATATGTATATATATATAATATGTGAAAAAGAGCTTATGCCTGTATAATATCTATACATATGTTGGCAGTGACAAGTAAAAGATAACGTTTACAAATAAACAAGTTATTATTACGATAAAAAAGAAAACCATTCTTTTCAGTGTCTTAGATTTAAAGATTATATTAAATTAACTAATAACGTAATGTTAATGATGTTCATTGTTCGGGAGAATTAGTTTCAGAAGTTTGGAAAACTCTTCTACTTAGCTTACGACCACCCTCCTCCTAAAATGAAACTGTACGTACTATGACAACGACTGAAACGATGAAAGCAGTCATGTTTGTCTCTTCTGTAGACAGCCACCTATGATAGCTTATGATATCTTTGGTAATATCGTACAGGGAGCCCAGTAAGAACATATAATTAGAAAATACGGCATTTTAAATCAACGATTTGTTTATGTATTTTGTAATTTTTTTCTCTCTCACTATTTATCAAGAGATTCAATACTAGAGTCGTTTATTAAATAAATTGATGTATTTTTTGTCGCGTTCTCTTACAGCCTAGGTACGCCGAAAAACGTTTTTTTTTTTAGTGAAAACCATGCAACATGCTTCTTCATTTTATTAGATTCGAACAGTTTTCCCAGATTTGTTATTTCTATTCGAGAACTTTTAAGTGTTATTAACATTTTCTTAATTAACGCTTCAATCATTTATCCAGAACTGCTGTTTAATTATAACCGCTATATATATATCTTAAATATATTATCGCTTTAAACAACGTTATTATTCTATAATAGAATATGTACATTCTGCTTCGTTTTCTTTATTTACAAAACTTTTATGCAAAACCTTTTTTCCTAAGTGGAACATGTGTATTTTAATTTTATTACAAACGATGCATACTCTAACTTGTATCTCCTCATCTTCCCTAACAGAACGATGCATACTCTAACTTGTATCTCCTCATCTTCCCTAACAGAACGATGCATACTCTAACTTGTATCTCCTCATCTTCCCTAACAGAACGATGCATACTCTAACTTGTATCTCCTCATCTTCCCTAACAGAACGTGTCTGTTCTAACTTGTATCTTCTCATCTTCCCTAACAGAACGAGGCATACTCTAACTTGTATATCCTCATTTTCCCTAACAGAACGTGTCTGTTCTAACTTGTATCTCCTCATCTTCCCTAACAGAACGTGTTTGTTCTAACTTGTATCTCCTCATCTTCCCTAACAGAACGTGTCTGTTCTAACTTTTATTCCTCATCTTCCCTAACAGAACGTGTCTGTTCTAGCTTTTATTTCCTCATCTTCCCTAACAGAACGTGTCTGTTCTAACTTTTATTTCCTCATCTTCCCTAACAGAACGTGTCTGTTCTAACTTTTATCTCCTCATCTTCCCTAACAGAACGTGTCTGTTCTAGCTTTTATCTCCTCATCTTCCCTAACAGAACGTGTATATTCTAACTTCTTATATTTGACCTCTCTCTTCCGTAATATAACGTATCTATTTTATGTTTCATCTCACTATATTCTTCCCTAATAGAACATGTATATTCTAATCTTAACTTCTCCGAATTATTTTCTCACAAAACGTATATATATATATATGACCTCCTTTCTCAACAGAACACGTGTATTTTAATTTTTAGTTTATTACAGAGGGTATATGTTCTCACTTTCATCTCACCACTCTAACTGCTAACAGATGTTTATTATTTTATCTCATCGCCTTCTTCCCTAACAGAACGTGTTTGTTCTAACTTTTAGTTTCACACAATTATTTTCTCACATAACGTGTATATTCTAACTTCTTATATTTGACCTCTCTCTTCCGTAATATAACGTATCTATTTTATGTTTCATCTCACTATCTTCTTCCCTAATAGAACATGTATATTCTAATCTTAACTTCTCCGAATTATTTTCTCACAAAACGTATATATATATATATATGACCTCCTTTCTCAACAGAACACGTGTATTTTAATTTTTAGTTTATTACAGAGGGTATATGTTCTCACTTTCATCTCACCACTCTAACTGCTAACAGATGTTTATTATTTTATCTCATCGCCTTCTTCCCTAACAGACCTGTCTAATCTATCTTTGATTTCACCACCCTTTTCTTTAACAGATCACATCTATTATAAATTTCATCTTCTTTCTTCCCTCGCTTAAATTGTCTGTCTTATAAAACAATAACGCATCTACCTTGTCTTTAAAAATTAATAATGTCGTTTCAAAACTATTGTCCTTGGTTAACATACTCTTAACAATTATTGAAGGAGTGGTTGCATTCTGCAGAAAAAGAAAAGTTTACAAGTATGTATGTATTACAGATGAATATACATTAAACGAATTAATAGTGGTTGTAACGCTGACCCACCCAGCTTTGTCTGGATTGTGTCCGCTTCAGTACTTATCTGTACCAACCTATTCAGAGGTCTAGTCTGCCTCGATATAAACCAAATCAATCAGGATCAAGACAAGGTAAAGTGTTGTTCAATATCGTTGACCTCAGCGACACAAGCTGTGAATAAATGACTTCAGAATCTTTAAATATAGTGAGTATTGTGACCGAAAAATGTCGGGACCTCCTACAGCTGCTCGAGCATCTGGAACAGAAGCTAGTTAGTATCCCAGAGAATCTTGGTGTAAATAGGGAGGGATAACAAATATATAAAAGAGGGTGTGGCAGGACAAGTAAAATAACTGATAGATAATGAGGAACAGATTATCGATATATCTACTTTATGATAGAACTAAAACAGTTAATTACACATTATCTATATGTATCTATCTATCAATCAACGCTCTTGTTATTCTCAGCAGTAAAGTGTGTTGAAAGTTTGGACATTATAACTACCTACGAAATCAGCAAATTACTTATCAAACATTTCAAATTAACTATATAGTATTTCTTTAGGGGGAGCCACTTGTAATCTAGCAATCATTTAAAGAATGAAACATTTTAGCGATAACTAACTTTCGAGACATCACCTAGGGGCCTACTTTCTCGACGTCGATATTTTAGGATAAGCCGGATGTGACGCCTAATTACCGAACACACTGCCAGGTTCATGACTAAAGGAATATCCTCTTAACATTTTATCTACAACACTGACTGAAGTCGAGACATTGATTCTTTTACGTATATTTCTTATAACTACATACCGATTTTTACAGACATTTAGAAACCGTTATTTACTGCATTTCCACGAAATAGAGTCCTATATATATATATATATATTATAAAAAGTTTAAAGTTTTCTTAATAGAATAGTGAAAAATGTTTATTATAATACGAGTATGGAATATAAAGATAAAGATGTTACAAAACGCTGTAGAAAAAGTTTTCGAGAAGGATAAACCTATATGAATAATACTGATTAAATCATAACGTGAACACCAAACGGCAGTTGTTTAATCGAGAAAGCAGTTTTTCTCTGGCTATACAGAAAAGACAAAGTATTAAGGACACGAGATGATAAAGTATAATCGATTCCAAAAGTCAAAGTATCATAGTAACAGAAGATAAAATGACATCGTCACCAGAAGATAAAGTGTAATCGATTCCAAAAGTCAAAGTATCATAGTAGCAGAAGATAAAATGACATCGTCACCAGAAGATAAAGTGTAATCGATTCCAAAAGTCAAAGTATCATAGTAACAGAAGATAAAACGACATCGTCACCAGAAGATAAAGTATAATCGATTCCAAAAGTCAAAGTATCATAGTAACAGAAGATAAAACGACATCGTCACCAGAAGATAAAGTATAATCGATTCCAAAAGTCAAAGTATCATAGTAACAGAAGATAAAATGACATCGTCACCAGAAGATAAAGTGTAATCGTCACCAGATGAAAAAGTGTCATCGTCATTGTTACCAGTTCATAAAGATAAATCGATTCAAATATCGACATTGTTTGAATAATTCATGCATATGTACAGTTTACTACATTTAGAAGTCATAAATTACTTAAAAGTTGAAACTCTTAATCATTTACAGTACATTTACTCAGTCTAGTGTTTGATGTTTTCCTCACCGTATTCTAGTTTCTGGATAGTAAGAACTTTGTATTATTTTCATCAGCTGTTAAAAGTTATCAATTTAAATATATAAATGGATCATTAATTCTTATGCGATTTAAAAAATGAAAAAGATCGACAATAGTAAAGACATTTTAACTTAGTTTAAGTAATGTTGGAGAAAACTGATGTTTAGCAGTTCTTGTGAAAGTTATACACATTGAAAATTTACAACACTGGTTTTATCTTTATTTGCATAATCGTATTTTTACTTGTAATTTTACTATTGTTATTTGGAGTAAATATATATATATTCTAAAAGTCTATATTGCTGTCTCAGCATTTTTGTAGTCATGAAAAACAAAACGCCAAAAATTTGAAAAAAAGAATGTGCCACTGTCTTTTTTTTGATGGTTCATTGCTGTAATTTTGCGCAATTAAAAATGTTAATTTTCATTTTTTTACAATCACTTACAACAGATATGTTTGAGCACAGATAGCCCATTGTGTAACTTTGTGCTTAAAAAACCAAAGTCAGATATCTTACCTCTGTTGTTTGATGTTTACTGCGTGTACTGGAGTTTATCACTATAACATATTTTGCGGTAGAGCATTTTTTATTCCATTAGTTAACTATGACTGTTAAAACACTGAGCTACTCTTACTTGGCTAATATATAAAAATGTTATTTATCTTTTTATTATTGTGTGTAAAATCAGTAACATATAACTGTCATTCTTTTAAGAAGTTATCATCATCAGTCTCATGTAACAAATTCTCTTTGACATTTTTTTATGTAAATCGAAGCGATGTGAGAGTACATTCCTTTTTAAAGCATGTCACCAGATCCTCGTTTCTAAACATTCCATTTCGCAGTAGTCAGTGTAAAGTTTAAGTATACCATACAAGAAAGCTTTTGAGAAGAACTAGCTTTCAGAAACACAACATAGAAACAAACGGTAGATAAAAAATTATAGTTCCATCAAACATGCTCGCCTTTTCCGCTGTGAAGGTGTTATAAAGTGACGGCCAATCCCATTATTCGTTGGTAAAAGAGTAGCCCAAGAGTCGGCGGTGGGTGGTAATGACTAACTGTCTTCCCTCTAGTCTTTCACTGCTAAATTAGAGACGGCTAGCGCAGATAGTCCTGATGTAGCTTTGCGCGAAATTCATAACAAACGAAACCAAACTAAAAAAATATATATTCACAGAAAGAAACCAGAGACATACCTCAGGCATTTCTCAGGCATTTGTTGATCGTGTCGGATTTACCTCATATGTTCAGAAAACCTACATCCTAGTCAGTAACTGATATATGAAAGAAGAATCTTTAATTTTAGATTAGTCGTACAGATCATATAATTGATTATTCAGAGATGACTAAAGAGAAAAAAATATATACGTTTTCTAGAAGTAATAACTGTTTGTTTGATTCCTTTTAAGGGTGCTCATTGGTCCACGCAGTGATCGAACCCTAGATTAAAAATAACAACGCACATTCTGCAACATGAATAGTTTTCTCAAAAAAGCAGAGAGGTAATATGTTCAGCTATATAAGTAATCATTTCAAGAGAACATAAATAATTTATTTAAGAACAGATATTTATTTGATGTAAAAGTTTTTAAGATGTCAGTTTCATAGCTAAAGTATCATATACGTTATTTTTGCGAGGTATCTGGTGAGTCAGTCAACAACACTGATTTCGTGGATCCTTGGCCGTTGTGCTAGACCAAAGGGAGAGGCGCCGATATCAGCTACTAAGCTTTGTAATCAATTTATGACAGGAAATATCAAATACCTTAATGTATGGTGACTGCGTGTTTACAGTTAAAGTGCAATGACCAGTTCCTAGTCTTTCGAGCCGTTGATCACATAGGCTTAACTTCTGTATCTCTCACGATTCTGTTGATCGCCGGGTAATATCGCTAATGAATTGTAACATCAAAACTCACTAGCTAACATCTTCTATTTAAAGTCATTACGCTGTAAAACAGCATGTGTAAAAAAAACAAAAAAACAAATGATTCAATTAAAAACGCATTATCACAACTGTTAAAGTAGTTGTTTTTGAGTGTATTGGTTTCAGTGAACTTTGTTATAACTGTTTTACTTTACCTGTCTTTTGGTTGTTCAAACTCATTATTATAAACTATTTCAAAAAATAAAGGAAGAGGGCTTTAGTTAAATTGTACTTAAACTAAATCATCTTCAGAGCCGAAAGTGGAGCAGCATTTCTTAGTTGAATACAGTTAATGAATACTTTTATTTACAGTAACTTGCTAATTACACCTTGTGGAACATGAGTAACCTCCACTATCTATCAATCAGTACCATGTGTATACCTAAATCATGGTCATAACCATTAGTACCATACGTGAACCAATGTCATACCCGTGTGACAGGGTTCCCGATCAATCAGTACCATGCGTGTACCTAAATCATAGTCATAACCATTAGTACCATACGTGGACCAATGTAATACCCGTGTGTTGGGTTCCCGATCAACCAGTACAATGTGTGTAGCTAAATCATAGTCATAACCATTAGTACCATACTTGGACAATGTCATACCGTGTGTTGGGTTCCCGATCAATCAGTACCATGTGTGTAGCTAAATCATAGTCGTAACCATTAGTACCATACGTGGACCAATGTCATAGGCATGTGTGGGCTACCGATCAATCAGTACCATGTGTGTAGCTAAATCATAGTCATAACCATTAATACCATAAATGGACCAATGTCATAGGCATGTGTGGGCTACCGATCAATCAGTACCATGTGTGTACCTAAATCATACTCATAACCACCAGTACCATACGTGGACCAATGTCATAGCCAAGTGTGGGCTACCGATCAATCAGTACCATGTGTGTAGCTAAATCATTGTCATAATCCTCAGTACCATACGTGGACCAATGTCATAGCCATGTGTGGGGTACAGATGAATCAGTACCATGCGTGTACCTTAAATCATAGTCATAACCATTAGTACCATACGTTGACCAATGTGATAGGCATGTCTGGGCTACTCATCAATCAGTACCATGAGTGTACCTAAATCATAGTCGCATACGTGTTCCAACATCATATCCAAAAGTCATATTTGCCAAGTGTATACCAAGATCATAGCTGTATTATCACAACCATATATGGACCAATATCCTAGTTATAAACGTAAGATTATAGCAATAAATCAGTATTATCTGGTGACCAAGAACATGGTCATTAGCATCAGTAATATGTACTTACCAAGTACATAGCTCTAGTTATCAGAACCTTGTATGAACCAAGATGATATACACAGTCATGAGGTCCGTGTTTTAAGAAAGCTCATGGACATAGTCACCAGAACCACATGTGAACCAATAGCATGTGTAGACCAAGATTATAGTCTTAACCATCTGACCCACGTGTGGACCAAGATCATAGCCATGACACTCAGAGCCATGTGTGTGCAAGATGGCATCATCACAGCCAATTAACCAACTTTTGAACCATTTATATAAATTGGCAAAGTAACCATGATAAATTAAAATCAAAGTTTACATGAAAACCCTACATAAACCAACTTTGCGCTCATATACAGGCCGTTCTCAAAACTATATACAAACCGGTACATTGAATATAAACATTCGAATTCTTACCACAGCTATAAAATAGACATATCAGTTATTACTATTTATTATATCGCTTCATAGCCTCACTTATAAGGCACCGATTTTCAGACAGTCGTCACAACCGTATATCATCAGACAATGCAGTTTCTTATGAACTGGCATTTGCAAACACACTTGAATTAATATTAGAACATATGCGATTCGGCATAGGAAACTTGTTGCTAGAAAATTATACAAGAACTTACTAATGTCAAAAATATATTAGTTTTTTCTAAGTTCTTTAACTAATTTACTTTGATTATAGCCTAAAATATTAAGGTTATATAATTTATAAATGCAAATCAATGCTGGTTTAATGAGATAGAATATTTGAAAATATCACGCGTGTATTGATAAGTGTGTATAGAGTAAATATCTCAACAGGGTTGTTTGCTATTATTATACCAAGAAAAATAAGCCTTTGTCCACACGTAATTAAGAATCGTTACGTGTAACATTCAAATGTTTTCATACGATCTAATATCCTGGACGTTTTTCTGCAGTTCGACACGTAAGTAACGAGGCTTTTTACAACGAAAGTGTTGATTACATACAAATTTTATAATACGCATTGTGTGTACTCTTTATCACAATCATTTTCGATAGAATCAATACGGTTTGATTGAAGGCTTACTCATTCGCACAAAAGAAACGTTCCTTCTAATATGAGATATCATAACAAACGCTTCTTATAATGACTCATAACTTTAGTTTCGTTGTCAGTGGACTATAGGATGAAATTCTAATAAAAAAGTTTCTGATATATTCTTGCTGAAATCGTATTGGCTTGCATCATGAAATGCACGATAATACGTTAGAAAAATAAACAGACTACATTGATTAAAATATATTAATTATAGTGTTCAGTATTTTCCTCTAGAGATGGTATGGATAATGACATATCATTTCGTTTCTAATCGTTAACACGAACACTTTAAATTATTGTCACACTTAAAATGAAACAAAGTGAAACGAAAGCCGCTCCATTTTCTATTTCATTCTAAAGCTTTGATACAGTTACGTTTTAAGTGAAATATCAAAGCCGTTGTTCAAAAGCGTGAATATTGCTTATAGTGGATAGGTCTCACTTTTCAAGACTATTCGTCTCCCAGTGTTCCTTTTTATTGTGGAAATCTAGGTTAGAGTATAACTGCTCCAAATTTTAATGTGTTATGAACAGAATCTACTAACCAGTATCTAGATAGTTTGATTAGCACTAGTTTTGTTTGTAAAAGGTATTTTTTGCCTTTAATCATTATCATTATGGGCCGAAGACCGCCTGGAGGGGTCACCTGTTTCAACTACTTGCACCACTATACAGTAGTGTGTTGTCTGTCAGTCAGTCAGTAGATATTAAAATATCGTCACATACGGGACGCTTAACGTTGCAATTTGTACTGTTGTGACGTAAGTAAAACGTGCGCATGCTATGAATCACGAGAAGAATTATACACTCTGTAGGCTACAACACAACATGGCACATGAACTTCAAAAGAAATAAATAAAAATATTTGTTACTCTTAATTTTGGTTTTACTTACTTTTGAAACAGAACCTTTTGGGGACACTGCAGAAGTAAGTATAGTTTATTAAGTTGTGTTTGCTGTTCATACAGAGGTTGGTTTATATTGAAACTATTTTGAAGCCTCATAACATAGTCTTTAAAGTACATGTTGTCATATCCGAAAACGCTCTATCTGCCGCACGTGCATTTGAAAGTATATTAAGTCTCAAAAAACATAATTAGCAAACCTTAATGAAAAAAAAAACTTCAACAAAGGTAATAGGGAAGTAATTTTTCAACTTTTATGAAACGCAAGTTAAAATATTATAAAGTGTTGTAAGCCTCATTAATTGACATCAAATTAATAAAAAAAGAAATAGAGATTATATTTTTTATTGGACATTCATGCAAAAAAAAGACGCAAAGGCTACTTGTCCTTAATATTGAACTGATAGACTTGAGGGAAGACAACTGCTAGTCAACAGCACCACTGCCAACCTTTGGAGCTACTTTGTTCAAATAATGGTATTTGACCACACTCTAATAACGCCCCTAGGCCTTAGAGTGCAGACCACGATCTGTTTTTTGCGTCAAAGGGGCCTGAACCATGGACCTTTGGATTCACAGTCCAGTACATTAGTCACTGTCAATTCTGTATAGTTTATTTTCTAGCATTGTGGCGTTTTATTACGTCATGCTTACTGCTTGTTAAATTATTTTCATTTAGACTGTTTATTCCTTAATTAAATTTTATATACCAGTCGACAAACAAGATTAGTTGCTTAAGATTGAGAAACAAAAAGGGGGAAAAAAAAGAAGATATATTGAATAGGAATCCTTTAAATAAATACATGTTACGTGTTTGAAAAATCCATACTTCAAAACATTATGAGCGTAGGGTGTAAAGGTTGTAGCTCTAAGCACTATGACAGGCCTAACAGTTTGAACTAGTTATTATCTACCGAATTAAAATGTAACCTAATTAGTAAACCTTACTTTTATAATCATTAGTCTACTTAAATATAGCTGAAAATAATATCTGAATTAGTTTAACCACTCACAGTCTCTCCCACGTTTATAGCATTTGGAAATATTTGGTGTTAGTCTGCTTTATAATATTTCCTGGGAACACCATATTCAAATTAGGATTACTGTACAAAAGTCCCATTTGTGAACATTTAAGTGCATTCCAAATTTAGTATCGTATATTACTGCGTTAGAATAACTAAATAAATTTATTAAATGTTTCCAGTTAGAGTTCTTACCACTGAAATATTAGGGTTTAATTGCTTGCACAAAGTCTAATGTATTCTCGAAAAGTTAATGTTCAATTTCAACACGTTTGTGAATCTTATATGGGACTTATTTACAGTTTGTTCTTTAAGTAACAATTAGAGGTGTCAGGTGTAATATCTGTTTAGCCCACCGATGCTCATACTTATATCAGCCTCCATCTTCCCTCTTTGCTATGAACATAACCTAGCTGTTAACACGCCTATAGTTAAGTCGCTTCATTTGAATGTCGAGTCTCGAGGCACGGGCGTAGCATAACACCACAGCGCCCAGATAGCCGGGTTTAGTGACATCTTCTTTTGCTTTTGTGTTCTTGAAACATAACAGTAGCCACCTCAGCTAGTATAGACTTAAATCCTTTACATTAAACGATCCTAATATTAAGTTGCATTGTATAATAAATATTTCCACTCAAGGTTTATACAGTTCTACCAACAGTATTGTTTCAATGGCACTAAATTAATTAAATCATAATTAATAACTCCTATTCAAAAAATAATAAAAAGTTTTCTCAGGAAAAATTAATAAAATTTTTGAAAGGTTAATCATTCAATAAAATGTGGAAAAATCAGTAAGTCTGGAAAAACTAATCATGATAACTTGAACTTAAAGGATTGGAGATTATGCACAGTGATAAATTATACTAAGTTTCACATATGTGATGATATCTAAGATGATATTAATATTGAAATAATGAACTGCATTTAGAAAACTGAAAAGCATGTTACCGTTGGACACTTAAATTACATGTGTTATGTTACCGTTGGACACTTGAATTACATGTGTTATGTTACCGTTGGACACTTAGT
>NW_013667077.1:119419-125381 GCF_000517525.1 Limulus polyphemus
GTTACCGTTGGACACTTAAATTACATGTGTTATGTTACCGTTGGACACTTAAATTACATGTGTTCTGTTACCGTTGGACACTTGAATTACATGTGTTATGTTACCGTTGGACACTTAAATTACATGTGTTATGTTACCGTTGGACACTTAAATTACATGTGTTATGTTACCGTTGGACACTTAAATTACATGTGTTATGTTATCGTTGGACACTTAAATTACATGTGTTATGTTACCGTTGGACACTTAAATTACATGTGTTATGTTACCGTTGGACACTTGAATTACATGTGTTATGTTACCGTTGGACACTTAAATTACATGTGTTCTGTTACCGTTGGACACTTAAATTACATGTGTTATGTTACCGTTGGACACTTAAATTACATGTGTTATGTTACCGTTGGACACTTAAATTACATGTGTTATGTTATCGTTGGACACTTAAATTACATGTGTTATGTTATCGTTGGACACTTAAATTACATGTGGATGGTTGATTACGAAATTTAATCATGTTCTATTCATCTGAACCTGGAAGGATAGATTTAATGTTCAGTTGTGATTTATTGTGGAATGTTGATTACGATGTTCAGTGGGATTCTACTCACTTGCACCTGGAAAGTTGGTTAGAATGTAAAGTGGTGTAACACTCATCCGAATCTTGAAGGTTGATTATGTTGTTTTACTCACTTTCTTTTGGGAGAGGTTGATTATCATGTTCAATTGTTTCTACACGCCTTTGTACGAAGGTTGATTATCAAGTTTAGTGATATTCTACTTATTACACTCAAGAAGTGTTATCTTAATGTTCATTGATGTCCTACACACCTAAATATGGAAGGTTTATTATGATGTTCTACACACGTAAATATGGAAGGTTTATTATGATGTTCATTGATGTCCTACACACCTAAATATGGAAGGTTTATTATGATGTTCATTGATGTGCTACACACTTAAGTATGGAAGGTTTATTACGATTTTCATTGATGTCCTACACACCTACATCTGGAAGGTTGATTTTGATGCTGACTGATGCAATACACACCTACACCTGGAAGATTTATTATGATTCTTAGTGATGTTCTACACACCTACATCTGGAAGACTGATTATGATGTTTATTGATGTCTTACACATCTGCATGTGGAAAGTTGATTATGATATAAAGTGGTGTATTGCTGTTTTGAATCTAGAATAATTATTATGATATTGAGTGGTATTCTACTCATCTGCATTTGAAAGGTTGATTATAGTGTTAAGAGAAATGTATTCATCAGAATCATGAAGATTGACTACTATCATTCAATGATATTCTAAGCATCTGAATCAAAGGGTGAATTATGATATACAATGGAATTTTATTTACTTTTATTTGGGAGATTGTTCTATTCCCGTGTATCTGGTTGGTTTATTGCGATGGCCAGTGGTGTTAAACACACCTTCATTTAGAAATATGATTCAGATTTTCGGTAGTATTTTACGTACTAATCACCTCCACCTGGAACATTTAAAATGGTACGAAATAATCCACTTATCGTCTTCATTTCGATAATTGATGAATGGGGGAGATGATGTTTGGTGGATTAACCTTCTGCATCTAAAATTGACGTTGAAAGTTGAATAGAACTAACCTGGGAAGATGAAAATTGAATACCCCGTATTAAAAAAGTTAAACACATCAGCACATTTGAAGGGGATCATTTGTATGTGAATTTTACGTTGATATAACTGCATGGTTGGAAATGATTTAAAATGTATCTCATCATTGGACAATTAAATATAGTTTTCAGTACTAGACTATTACCTACTTCTAGAGTATTGAAAATGCTGATTTGTTACAGATTATTGCCCGAAAAATCTCGAAGTGTTATTCATCAGTGGACTGTTTATTTTGATATGTTTAGAAGTAAAGAAATCAATCATTGTATGGAAAACAAAATATTAAATGTAATTGTTCCTTGATAACTAGTATAGTCAGTTTTCGAGATGGCTGATCACCACGTTATAGCTGAGAAAAGTCCTTTTATTTTCGTTTCGTTTTTCAGTTGTTAGTTTCAAAAGTGATTTGTTGACAGTTGTACTAAATTCGCTCGTGCGACTAACTCTAAACGTACAAATAACGCATAAAGTGTCATAAATGCTCTAAACTATTTTTTGTTCACAAAAATCCTTGATGAAATTGTTGTTACTATTTGGAGTTTATTTATTTTCTATTTAATGATTCTAAAATACGAGTGAGATATAGATACATATGTTGTATAAGGGAGGACAGAAATCTTGAAACTTCTGGCTTAAACTTATCATAAATAAGGTTACGTCTTGATATTAATAACTGACTGCCTTTGATTTTTTTATATCTTTATCTAAACCGTTATCAAACGTACAATAAATGTAATGCTAATTACAATCACTGTACCTTGAAGAGGAAGGCTTACTTGAGACATCCCTTTGACATCATCAACTCGTAATGATTTCGTTCCTTTCTTGCTGTTACATTTGTATCAATCTCGCTTCACAGACCTATATAATATCGACCTGGAAGACTACTGAAATATTTGTATTACAGATGTATTTTAGTGAGAGGCTCTAACAATGAAATTCTTTACGTCACTTCTATCTATCATATTATATTTAATCTGCACATAACGCTCCGTCAAAGTTAATATAGCGTTCTTTAGAAAAAGAGAGTAAAAAAAACTACTCTTTTTATGTAATGGAATAAAAACGCTTGGTTTCAACCTCTGAACGTGACCCACAATATTCTGCATTAGTAACATGTCTTGTATGCAGAAAACGTAGCCGTGGCGTGCATCCATCATACACTTGTGATATGCAAGTAAAGAAATGTTCATATAAATATGCCGGTTGTGGTATATACAATCACAATAAACCTACTCATTAGATCATTATAAGGTGATTATATTTAATTATACGCGGACAAACAGGGATATAATCATCGGATATTTGTGGATGATTAAGAAAGGAAGGAAGATAAATAGCTTTGACACGCGCTATTCAAAGAGCTAGTCTTCATGCAGGTTTTCAAAGGAAGTCTTGTATTGAGTAACAAGTGTATGCGTCATGTTCAATATGGTACGCCTTTTTTTTACCTGTATGACTGCAGCAATTTTCCTTTAAAGGAAAGAAAGAACAATGATACACATCATAGGCAAGGCTTAAGTTCAAGGAGATGACGACGCACACACGAAACAATGGGACCTTGGCGTACATCTATGCAGCAACTATATTATCTATTGTACGTACAAAATATTATCATTAAATGAAACCATTTATTTCACGTATTTACATAATTAAGCCCGTCGTCACGAGAAAACGTCACTATTGTCGCCCGTGATCACATGTCTAAACGATCCAAGTATTTAGCTTGTTATGTTGAACGTATGACGAACGCCTGTGAATGTTGGCGAGTGGGAAACAGCAAAACGAAAACTCATACAGAAGACAAAAATGAAAAAAAAAAAGCAACAAAAACTTATATAGTATGAAATAATTGGTAATTCGATGTCTTCAAACAGTAGTATTAGTTTTGTTTGGAGTGGTTTTCTTGTTGAATTGAAAATAACAACAACTTTATTTAAGTCTTTCCTTGATCCACGTTTAACGCAACTTTATTTAAGTCTTTCCTTGATCTACGTTTAACAACAACTTTATTTAAGTCTTTCCTTGATCTACGTTTAACAACAACTTTATTTAAGTCTTTCCTTGATCCACGTTTAACGCAACTTTATTTAAGTCTTTCCTTGATCTACGTTTAACGCACAACTCCCGATTGCACTGATAATAAAAACATCTACTTGTCTCACATAAGAAATGGAATTGGCCTAACCCCAGCAAACCTGATTACAAATGGAATTGGCCTAATCCCAGCAAACCTGATTACAAATGGAATTGGCCTAATCCCAGCAAACCTGATTACAAATGGAATTGGCCTAATCCCAGCAAACCTGATTACAAATGGAATTGGCCTAATCCCAGCAAACCTGATTACAAATGAGTGTAATATGAGACAAATTTACATACGTATTCCTGCATACCTTGCACAGATAGAAACTGTTATTTTTCTACACACACATATACCCTGAACCATGAATTTTACTTTGGACAACTCCACAACATCCAATGGTAGCAGAATCTGACTTAATAATAAGACAAATTAAGTAATCCATAAAACAGACCTTTTTTTTTCTTCAAAGAAAATCGTAAAATATGTTACATCAGTTACAAGGCAATTACCTTTTTAAGCGAATTTTTGACAACCGTGTAGATCAACTTAGGATGTCATAATCAACTTAATAAGTATTATCTACAATTTTTACTACCTTATTCTTAACATGAACAGTATTATAAAGCAGCTTTCGTTTAAGTATGAAAATAACACAACACAAAAGACGTTAAAAACTGACAGCATATAATGATACGAAATGCTAGTATTTTAACATAAAAACTTGCTGAGGATTTCGCTTCATCCTCTTTAAGAAGATAACATCCGGCGGATTATTCTACTAGTCTAGTGTATAGGAGTATCGTTT
Organism: Limulus polyphemus; assembly: GCF_000517525.1. Classification (NCBI taxonomy): domain Eukaryota; kingdom Metazoa; phylum Arthropoda; class Merostomata; order Xiphosura; family Limulidae; genus Limulus; species Limulus polyphemus. The sequence continues at coordinate 123,976 of NW_013667077.1, forward strand.
TCAGTATTACATTGACGTTACATAAAACGTTTTAGCAGAAAAAGGGGAAAAGCAAAATTTACACACATTTTAGTTTTGATATTACAATAATAGGATTTTCAGTTACTAAAAAGCATTTATACAATTGTTTGTTTTTTATTTTAATCTTTTTATTGCAGGTACAATGTTAAATGTACGCTGGATCGACCTGGATTTGGGTACGAATATCTATAGAAACTGTATACTTTAAGGCGCCGCATTTATACCAAAATACATATAAAAATATTCGGTAAATAATTTCGTATAATCGAAGACAAATCAATCTAATACGAAAGTTCTATGGAATAGACGTCATTTTAAAGTTCAACTGTAAATTAAGGAAACTACAGCATGTTGAAATGGTTTCATATTTCGTTGTCCACTCGATTTCATGACGTCTTGTTTGTTTTGATAATGTTTGTATTTTAATACTAGTATGATAAGAATTAATGCATCAGTCAGATTGATAGACTTCCAATAGCAATGATTAATCAGCCAGATATTTGGTCTACATACTTATACATTAGCACCACGTTTGTCCTTACTGTACTGAACTAAACGAAATCTCGATGCATCTTTTTTTCTTTCTTTCTTTTTTTGGCGAGTAAAGATAAAAATGAAATCATAGAAAGAACTGTGAAACTATAAACTTAAGACTCGTTTCTTTGGTGTTCATTATGACAGAAATTCCATAAGAAAACTGGCTACTTGAAGTGTTAGTTATAGAGCAAGTGTATATCTTAATCACAGATGAGAAGACACGTTTTTAACGACGTGACAGAACTGTTGCAGTGCTTGCGTTCCTTGTGGAATACGTCACATCGCTGGCTTAGTGCTGCAAAGTGTACTTTCTAACCTTGCTGACTTGGAATGTGTGGCCCGAATGCTCGCGAGCTAAGAATGCAAATAAACGAGCGGCACACCAGGAACAGTCTGGTTCAAGGCTAGCAAATTCCAGTGACATCAGAGGGCATTCTTGACGAGTTTGGTGCTCCAGATCTTCCAGAACTTTAAATCTAGCTTTCTCCCATCATTGTCATCTCTCATCTATGCCCACAGGCTGCATTCACAGAGGAGTTGAGTAATCTTTAACACAAATGTCACAGATGGTGACCCATAGGAAAAAAAAAGCCCATCCTTTCTTATTGTATTATTTTCTTCTGAGACGGCCTGTTGTCGATAATTAATACCCTTCGTATAAATGCCGCGTTGTATATCAAAAGATAACTGGAGAGATAGATAAATAGGTAAATAGATAGACAGATAGATAATATTTCATATAAACTGTTCCTTTGCATAGTAAACATTTCATTACCGCTACATTAATTTATTATGTCGACCAGTAGGTGAGTGAAATTAAATGTTTCTATTTGTGGGTCGCGGGTTCG